>NW_006205418.1:1452206-1471155 GCF_000334495.1 Tupaia belangeri chinensis | reverse complement strand
CTTTCCCTAAGGAAATGCCAATCCTAGATCGTTTGATTGGAAAAGAAACAACTTATTCCCTGTTACATGATCTCTTTTCCAGAATAGAAAACTACGGCATCTGGCTCCTTTGTGGAGGCTAGTGCAAGCCTGGCGCCAATACCCAGCAAGGGTATTGTCACTGACACTTACGAACAACTCGTTAACGACTCATTGCATCCACACCCTTTGAAAATACATGTGTTACGACCAAACTGCAACAAAAATTTGTTTTGTTTAATAGAAAATGCATTAATATAAATTATTATATTAAGAGAATGGGAAAGGAAAATGTATAATCATCTTAAGAAATACAGAAATATGTTGATTAAATGTAATATATATTTGTAATTATAGAAAGTGTACTTATTTCTTCCATGAGTGAGAGACAGAGAGAGACAGATAGGAGACTGTACCCCCCGAATCCTGACATGGTAATCTACCCCAAAGCTGCAGCGAGCCTCAGATTACATACGTGTGTGTGCCTGGTGTACTCAGGGAGGTCTACGGGCTTGAACTAGGAACCTGCCTGTATGGGATTGCCTCACAGAGCATGGCGTTTTATGACCGGGTCACCATCTGACCCCCTGTAAATTTTTTTCTTTTAAAGACTCCTGACAACATAGGGTCTTTAACCTGATATTCCAAGTTTGCCTAAATCTGAAACAAACCCCATACTTTGTGGTAAAACATTGAGAGTATTCCCTTTACTGGTAAGAACAAAAAACGCCTGCTATCACTGCTTTAATTCAGCATTGTTTCTGAGATCCTAATCATAGCAGTCAGGCAAGAAAAAAAAAGACATAAGAAATAAAAAGGAAGAAATAAAATTTGATTATTTATGGATGATGTCATCAACACGACAAACCCCAAAGAGTAAACAAAACAGATCGTTGGAATCAATAAAATATTTAGGAGGCCTGTACCATCTGTGAAAAATATATACCCATCGTAGTGCCACAGTTAGTTGCTAGGTAGAACAGGGTTTGAGGGACCAGCAGATGGCCTAATGGTTATGTTGCTGGACTCCCACATAGTTGACAGTGGTTCGAGTCCTGGACCTGGTGGCTTAAACTCACAGTAGGTGCTTGTGCATGCATGCCCAAATTCCTGAGAGGAGAAGGGATTGCAGCGTGGCCATCCCCATCTTGGGGGTGATTTCTTGATTTCTGTCTCTGTCTCTCTGGCAAGGACACACACCTTATAGCAAAAATCTCTCTTAAAGAAAAGAAAAAGAATAGTGTTTGAGTCCTGGCCCGTTGACTTGAAAAGCACACGCAGTCTGCATGTTTCTGCCCAGCATCTTGATGGGATGGAGAGAGAGAGATAAAGGGTTGTGACACAGCCAGGCCCTTTGTGAGGGTGCTTTCTGCTTCTTGTGTGTGCATATGGCCTCTGGTATGAAATCTGTATTATCTATCTATCTATAAAACAGATATGTAATATAAATAGCTGTAAAACCTATATCTGTAGGTATAGATAAACACACAGACCAACAATAAACAGGAAACATAAAGTTTTGGTATTTGAGTATGTACAATAGCAATAATGTCCATAAAGTGCCCAAAGCATCTCTGGCAAGATGATAAAGTACATTTCTTTGGAAAGAAAATGATAGACCATTATGGAATTATGTTGCAAAAGTATTGTCTCTCTCTCTCGAGACATGTAACATGTTAATGAACTGGAAAACTTAATATCAAAAAGATGCCATTTCTCTTCAAAGTAATCTATAAATTCAGAGTAATCCCAATTAACGTCCAAAAAAACTGTGTGTGTATGTTTTATTCATGAGCTGATCTATTCTAATATTTACGTGAAAGAGTAAACATTCAAGAGGCAATTTATTGCTGAAGTACAAGGTGGGGAGGGAGGTGTAAATTCCCAGATAAATCATGAATTGCAATAAAGTTTTGCTGATTAGGACTTGTGTGATTGACAGGGGGTGATCATGGCAGAGAAGAGAAAGCCCAGAGAAGACCTGTCTGTAAGAAGGCTTGGTTTATGACAGAGAGCTTGCACCGCAGATCAAGAGAAGAGAGAGAATTTTACTGTAGGATGCTGAGCAAATTATTTATCCACATGCAAAACACAGATCCCCTCTACTTTATGAATTAATCAGTTCCAAGGTGATTAAAGACCTAGAAGTGAAAAGCCAATTTTAGGACTATGAGATTGAATATAGGGAGCTATCTCAATGTCCTCAACTTAAGAAAAGATGTTTTAAAGAATCAAAAAAACCCCGAATCATACAGTAATGTTTGATATGATCCAAGTCTCAAGATTATAATCACCAAAAAGAAAAAGATCAAAAGAGGATGAAAATTTAAATTGAACATGTGAAAAGTGTGCAAAATAAACAACTCATGCAAGTCATACAAATCAATTTAAAATACAAAATTTGACAGAAAAATGGACAAATATTTGAAAAAAACACTCTGAACAGAAGAGAAAAACTTAATGGCTAATAAATATCTGAAAAGATGCTTAACCACATCTACGGTCAACAGGGTGTAAATGAAAGCTACCCGCCACTTTGATAAATGAAAACCGCCACTATGGAGGGGGATGGAGTCGCGAAGCTCCCGGGTCACTTACACTGTGAGTGTAAAACGTCCTGGTGTTTTGGAAAGCTGTGGCATTGCTTAGCAAAGCTGAAGTTTTGCGTACTCTGAACCCCAGAAACTGCAGTCCTGTGAATATTCTCACAGATACTCTTGACAGTGTCCCTCAGGACACATAAACAAGAGTGTTCTTAGAAGCACTGTACAATGTAACACACTGTAAAGATACATGCGATTAAATGTAATATAAAAACATTATGATAATAATAAATAAAATAAGAAGCACCACCCATCCAGGAAACGACTCAGCTCCCTACGGGCTGTCTTCTTTCACTTAGCATAATGCTGACCAAATTCATCCGTGTGGTAGCACATCTCCGTACCCTGACGTTTTCACATTGGTATATGGATCTACGTATTTCGCTTATTTAGTCCTCCATGGCTGGGTATGTAGGTGGTTTCCAGCTTTGGCCATGATGTGTACTGCTCCTGTGAAGGTTCGTATGTAGAAAGACAATCACTAAAGGCCCCATAGTGTATCATTCAGGTGAAATATCCCGAATAGGGAAATCTATACACTTCTATAGATCTGCTTTTTTTTCTGCAGAAAATAGATCATTGGTTGGGGGTTGGGAGATAGAGGAGAATCGCTCTGACACACGGCAATTTTGTGATTTTTTTTTTTTTTTGAGGCAATCAAAATATTCTAAAATCGACTGTGGTGATAGCTGCACAGGTTGGTGAGTGCAATGAATCACACACTTGGAATGCAAGATCCATGAGTTATATTTTAATAAAGCTTTAACATTGTTTAAGATCTAGCGAGTGGACTGTGGATAGTGTTCTAGTCACATAAAATATTAAATGGCTGCGAATTTTTAAAGCTATTATAACAATTTGCCAAAGCATGGATTATATTTGGACTGTATATTGAGCAGTCATAAAACTGATTGTAGAAAAATAATAGTTAATATTTACATAGCTCAGACTATGCTCCAGGAACTGTTTTTCAAGTTTTCTACAAGTTAAATCACTTAATAATTACAAGAACATTACAAAGTAGGCACTGTAATTGCTTCCATTTTGCAGTTCAAAATGAACAGGCCCAGTGACTTTACAAATTTGAGCGAGATACCATGGGTTATGACTGGGAGAGGCAGTTATCAAAATCAGAAAGTCAGCATGCAGATATACACTGTAACAGGAATCTTTGGTCCAATAGCTCAGAGACAAGTGAAACCAAAGCGCTTCAAATGATATAAACACACATTGTAGAATGGAAAATAAAAATGAGCGAATGTTTAACCTAGAATTTAGGACATTTGTTTCCTTTTGGAGGTGTGAGTTTGTGAGCATGGAAAAGTGAGTGGAAACCTCAAAAGTAACAGTAATTGAAGAAACCTGAAAATGAGGACACACATCTGAATTATTTCATTGCTCTTTATACCTAATGCACATTTTATAACTGTTCTTTTGCATCTGATCAATATTTGAAGCAATTGAAAAAATAAATTAAAAAATGAAACCTTACATAAAATATTAGAAAAAGACTTCATGTTCCTTCCTCATAAAACTTTCTGGAGCTTGGCTGTTAGAATCCTCGGAAAAGTCCACAGAGGCTCAGCTTAACTGGATGGAACACTTACATCGTTTTAAGAATTCTTATCCAAACCAACAGCAATGGCAGCAAATGGCAGCACAAATGCACGTAATGCAGCCCACTCGCAGGTTACGCTGATGCCGATGGGAGTATCTTTGACTGGGTCCATATGCAACGCACATATGGTTTGAAAAAAAAAAACAACCCATACACCGTTAAGATGTACTATGATTAA
The DNA here is from genome assembly GCF_000334495.1 of Tupaia belangeri chinensis. Classification (NCBI taxonomy): domain Eukaryota; kingdom Metazoa; phylum Chordata; class Mammalia; order Scandentia; family Tupaiidae; genus Tupaia; species Tupaia belangeri. The sequence goes on along the minus strand of NW_006205418.1, from coordinate 1,466,738 downwards.
AGTAAACAAAGTGGAAACATTGCAAGGCAGCAAAATTCTTCTCACTGGTACAAGATTTGAAAAACCACCACCCAAACGCAAGCTTTTACGCTCATTTCATGATGCAGAATATTTTCCCCACCAATAGAGAGTTATGGAAAATTAAGTTTCTCCATTCATCCTAAGTAGTCAAGATATTATCTCTAGAATTCGATTGAATCAGTTTTAAGCAACGAAAGTCAAATTATCAATTTATTGTTACTTTTTACATTAAATCCTGAAAGAACTTCTCCACTGTTGTAGTTACTTAAGACAATCTCTCCCCACTCTCTTTTCTATTTTCTGCTTGGTCACATTGCATCCTTTCCCGAGCTTAGCCCAAATGTCACCCCCCCCTGTGAATGCGGGCATCTTCTCGAATCCCACCACACCTTTACATAGTATTTGCTTCTAACTGTGCACTCCTGAGTGTCCTTAGCACTTTGTGCGCACTTGAACACCCTTGCACAAAGGACCCCTTGTTAGTATCCTGCTCCCGCACCACTGGGTATGTATTTGCTATCATTCTCAGCTAAAATGAATGTTCATCCAGGGGAATATCAAGTCCTTTAGATCTTAAATTATATCCCAAATATGTAAAGCAAAGGGCCTTGCATAATACTGTAACTGCGATGATGAGCGGAAGACAATGTTTGTTTCAGTCATTTATTGCTGCCTAACACACCACTCCAAATCAGTTGCTTAAAACAGTTTATTCCAATCTCCTCCTGGTTCTCAGCTGTGTATATTCCTTCTGGATTCCCTGGTGCTGTTTGGTCCAGATTGTCACAAGGCTGGATCAAGCTAAGTACCCAGGTTGGTTCCCTGACTCTCTTGCCTGGTGCCGATTGCCCCCAGCCTCCCTAACTCTCCACTAGGCATCCCCCAGGGTCTCTCTAGGTGGCTTAGGCTTTTCACAGCATGGCAGTTGTAGAATATGACTCAGGTGGAAGCTGGCTTCCCAGATGATGGCCAGAACTGGCTCAGTGTCCCTTCTGTAATATTCTGTCAGTCAAAACTGTTGCAGGCCCACGTAAGTCAAAGGAGGTGGAGACATAGCTTCACCTCTGACGAGGGAGTGTCCAGGTCATAGCACAGAAAAGCATGTGGGATAGGGGCTATTGAAGCAATCTTTGGAAAGTACAATCTGCACGCGTGTGAATGTTCCCTATATGTCAGCTGTAGAGCTAAACATGATGCATGCATTGTCACTAGATCTCCTCAGTAACCCTTGGAGATAGTGAGGAGTTATTATTTTTACCCTACAGACAAATAAAATGAGGCTCATTAAAGTATTTGGCCTTCTCATCATGGGAGCTAAAGAAATATTTGAACTTTTTTATCTCCTTGCATGGGTTAATCCAAAAGAATCCTTTCTAAGCTCTTGAAATCTATGAGAAAAATACTTTCCTTGCACAATGGTAGAGAGCGACAGAAGGCCAGGATAGAGAACCAAGTGGAGGCGTGGATAACCGAGCCTGGAGCCAGGACTCCGCTCTTGCTTGTGGCCTGTCTCTCTTCACCAGACATTCTGAAACTCCAGGCAGGCAGCCCTCTAGAAAAGTCCCTTTTTCTCTTTTCAGTGGGTACATTTTCCAAGGCTTCCTGACATTGGCCCCAAATCACATTGTTGTAAATCATTTTTTCATTCTGGTTTCAGGCTCATTGGATAACCACACCTTTTTATTGTTGATTTTCCTCTATCTTCATAGCACGGGGTTATTGGGTATGCATATATATATATATATATATATAATATAAGGTCTAGAACTGCAAGTGATCAGTGGTCTTTGGTCTGACCATAACTGCTGGCCCTTATCCTCAATTTCTCTGTACATTTACATAATCAAGTACTGTGTTATCATAAAATGTCATTTTGGATTCAGTTCTCCAAATTTTAGCCTAGCTCATAGTAGTCCCTGGGGTAGCCGCTTTTTCTTATTACAAGATAATAAAAACACAGCATCTTAATATTTGGGCATGGTTATATTAATAGAGTTTATCAAATTAGTTCACAATTTGTGTTGTTTTCTAGCAATGAAGGAATATAATGTATGCGATGCCTAAATAATGAAAGATTAATTAGCTGTAAAAATGACATTGTAACATTGGAAGATATTTGTGATATATTAAGTTAAAAAAATAAAATAGGATGCATAGTTGCATAAGAAACCCTAAAAGAAAATACTCAATAATGCTGACATTTTTTAACGGGTTTGATTAATGATTATTTTACTTTATGTATTTTTTTGCATTTAAATGGTTCTACAATGAATATGTATTACCTACATAATAACAACAAAGTCAAAGATTAAAATATGCAACAACCTGTTTTATTCTTTGTGACACTTCTAAAGATCATAACCATGAAAATTCCAACCTTGCAGACCGTCAGCAGGACACCGAGTTTGTTCAGCTGGAAGTCCCCCAAGTGGGGGTAAACTAGTAGAGCCAGCTAGTTCCATCACCAGCGGCCACTTTCGCCATTAAGAGAGAAAAGAAAAGTTACCTTAAATCCTCCATTTCCCCATGACCTGTCTTCACCGAATCTCAGATCCAAGCACACCTGCTGCTCCTGCAAAAGTACGAGCAGCCATCTCCCTCACCTCTGGCAAACTCTCTGCCTGGATCTCAGGCACCTTCTCTAACAGCTTGCAGCTCTTTAATTACCAGCCAACCACAAGGCTGGATCCTCGCTGTGTGACTTTGATAGCATCTGCGGACAGGCCTGGCTGGTCTGAGAGTTGGTTCATAATTACTTCTGGGTAAGTAGGAGGGCAGCCATAGCGACTCCACAGCCTGGTGTAGAGCTTAGATCCCAGGATGCCAAAATCACCGCTTCTTGGTTTTCCCTAGATTCTGTGGGATTTACACTTATTAATTCCTGCAAATCAAAACGAAGATGTTCCCTGAGGTTGAAAGCAGGGGTTGTTCACACATGTCGTGAGAGAAATTGATGAACTGGAGTTTCTGTGGAGTTTTGTCATTCATACATACTGACAGAAATGCTCTCCCTGGGGCTTCTCCGGTGTGCCAGACGTAGAGCCGGGCCCTTCCTAGGGGAGCTCATGCGCATCCCCACTCAGCGATGGAGTACATTTTATTGTGCAAGTTTTTGGTTTTAAAAAATTTGCCTCTACCCCCTGGGGGGTGATTTCTCGCTTTCTGTCTCTGTCTCTCTCTGTCTGTTTGGCGAGTGCACACACCCTATAGCGAAAATCTCTCCAAAAAAAAAAAAATGTGCCTCTAATAAGCAAATGGCCATTCAGTGTGGTGATGTGTCCTGATGAGAAATACGCAGGTACGATGGTCTGAATCCTCACGAAGCAGTTCGATGTGGCACGGGATGATGAACTGTGGAGTCAGACACATGTGGCCACCATCCCTGACTCCGAACCTGGACTGTTGTCCTTCTAAAGTGGGTCTTCTGTGGCAACACAGGGAAGAGTTTTAATGCTAAGCGGCCAGAAGGCGTGGCAGAGATCCTCACATGGAGTGACAGGCAGAGCGCCAACGATTTTTGTATTCTCTTTCCCCTTTCCTTCTCATAACTGGACTCCAAATTCAAGGGAGAAGGGTGTCGCAGGGAAAAACCATCATCTTGTGTAGAGAAATGTATGAGACTCACGATTAACACTGACTCGGACCTGCCTTTGCTGATGTCAACACACAGAGACATTTTCTCATTGTCTCCGAACTCATTGTCTCAGAAGGCAATGAGCTCTTCATCCTAAGAGTATTCCAGAAGAGTCTCTCAATTCTGCCTCGTGGAGTTACTGAGGAGCAGTTTATAAACATGTGTGAAAGGTGGATCCCATACCTCTAAGTCTCTCTTTAGGTCTAAGTCTCTATGTTACTGTTTGATTTACCATCAGAACCCTTCACAAAATAGGCAAATATGAAAGCAATACCTTCTCATGCCAGAAAAGAAATGTAAGGTTCTCATCAGGTAACCTGAACCCGTGTTCCTACATAATGATTGACTGTCACCATAGAATTGAGCAGGACCTGACATCACGCACAGCGCTGCTGGCTGGGGAACACCTCGGCACTGCCTCCTCTAATACAGCTAGAGTGTAAAGTTTAATCTCAGAGATAAAACTGCCTCATAAACCTGTATAGGTAACAACTTAAACATCCAACACCAAGGGCAAGATAAAATAAACCACCCTGTAAAACACAGGCCCACCATCCTTCACCCAGACTCCGTAGGTCCAGGAATTCGGAGTGTACTGTGGTGCCTGTTTTGCATACCGTGTAATTTTCCCAGTGAGGGCTAGAGCAATGCGCTAAGTGTTTGAACACACTAATATTTCCCTAGTGAGATGTGTGCAGATGCAGTAAGAGAGATAAAGAAATGTATGCAACTTTACCTCACTGCAGGTCAGGTCTGACTGTCAAACTGGTTACAAAAATCTTTCAAGTGTTTCAAAGCGTTTTGACTTTGAAATTATGAAGGCGGGACTGTAAACCTTATTTAAATATTATAGTAGCTTCAAAACACCAGGACTTTGAAGACAATTTAATGATTTGGGACAACGCTCATAATATAAGTTAGTATTACTGAATGAATGATTGAAAAAAGTTTGAGTGCTTTTTTTTTTTTTTTTATCTTAGAGAGATTTTAGCTATAGGGTGCGTGTGCTAGCCAGAGAGACAGAGACAGACAGACAAACAGAAAGTGAGAAATCACCCTCTAGGGGGATGGTCATGCTCCAATCCCTTCTCCTCCATTCTCTTCTATGGATCCTGGGCACGCATGCACACATGCCTGGTGTCATCAGTTTTAAGTTGCTGAGTTTGGGACTTGAACTGTGGTTGACTATGTGGGAGTCCAGTAATGTAACCATTATGCATCCACTGGTCCAGAAAACAGTATGAGTTTTAAAAGCAGGTTTCCAGGACCAGTCGGTAGTAGGATGGTTCTGGTGGTTGGACCCCACGTGGCTGATCGCACAGTTCAAATACTGGACCTGGCTGCTTGAGAAACATGCCAGGCATGTGTGCAAGCATGCTCAAAATCCTAGAAGGAGAATGGAGGAAAAGGAAATGCAGTGTAGCTTTTCACCATGGATGCTGCTTTTTCTCTATTTTTATCTCTTCAGTGAGTGCACTAACCCTCTCCCAAATTAAAAAAAAAATAGTCTTCTTACCATTTTTTTAACTTTATTTACTTTATTTTATTTTGACCAGAGTGGGACAGGGTGAGGCAGAGTGAGAGAGGGAAAGTGAGAAAGCAAACTGGCAGGTCTGGGACCCCAACCGTGGTTGACCATGTGGGAATTCAGTGCCCTTATCCATCATGCCACTTGCTGGCCCTGGCTACTTACAGTTTTAAATATTACACATAGAAAATGCCTAAGAGGGACCAGCAGATAGCGTAGTGGTTGCATCACTGGACTCCCACGTGGTCAACTGTGGCTGGAATCCCAGACCTGGCAGCTTAAAACTCATGCCAGGCATGTGTGTGTGCATGCCCAAAATACTGAGAGAAGAATGGAGAAGGGTTTATGATGTGGCCATCCATCCCTGGGAGGCAATTCTCGCTTTCCATCATTCTCTGTCTCTAAGGTGAGTGCACGTACCTTATAGCAAAAATCTCTCTTAAAAAATAAAGCCTAAGAAGTCTATGGCAAAGTAGTGGCTGTTTCTGGGTGCTGGAATAATTCTTATTTCCTTTTTGTACTTTTATAAATTTTCTAAAATTTAATCAAGGCTAAGGATAATTTTTTAAATGTTTCTCTCTTTCATAAGAATGAGAGACAGGACCAGCAGATGGTGTAATGTTTATATCACTGGACTCTCACAAAATCAACTGTGGTTTGAATCCCAAACCTGCTGGCTTAAAACTCATGCTGGGTGCATGTGCATGTGTGCCTCAAATTACGGAGGAAAAGGGATTGTAGTGTGGCTATCCCCCTTGGGGAGTTACTTCTCACTTTCTGTCTCTCTGGTGAGCACACTCACCCTAGGGCAAAATTCTCCCTTCAAAAAATAAAAAATAAAAAATAAAAAAGAGCAAAAGATGAAGAGAGAGAAGTATTTTAACAGCGTCTCCTTCCATAATCCCCTCCCTCAGCCTTCCCAGCTAGCTAGGATAATGGGTACCATTTTCCCTGTGGATCCAGCCTAGCTCAGGCAATGTCTTACCACCACTGGGCCACTGAACTGGCACAAAACTAGGGACAATGTGAACAATGAACAAAGCTAGCTTACTTTTACAGCAGTTCCCCACTTATTCATAGTTTCAAATCCCATGGCTTGTTATCCCTAGGTAACTTTGGTATAAAAATATTAACTGGAAATTTCCAGAAATAAATGATAACTTTTTTTTTTTTTGACAGAGGTAAAGGGTGAGTGTACTCTTCCAGAAATAAATGATAACTTTTTTTTTTTGACAGAGGGTAAGGGTGAGTGTACGCACCAGAAAGAGAGAAGAGAGAGACAAAGCACCCCCAATGAAGCTTGTCACATTGCAATCCTTTATCCTCCATTGCTCCATCATATTGCCAGCATGTTTTTTAAGTTGCTGGATCTGGGATTTGAACTTCAGTCAGCCATGTGGAATCTGTTTTCCCACTTATAGCTCTTACCTGCTGTGCTATGGGGCCAATCCAGGATTTATAACTGTGAAATGATTTTTATCACTATTGCTCTCCATGCTTTTATACCTTCCAGTCTTTCAGTTTCTGCCATAGAGTGCAGACATTCCCTACATATTGGGTGGGGACATACAATGCCTCTCTTTCATAGCCTGGATTACTCTGCTTAGTAGTAAATCTTCCATGTTTGTCCAGTTTCTATCAAATGCCAGGGTCTCATTGTTTTTTATGACTGAGTAATATTCCATAATATATATGTGCCATACTTTTTCAATTCATTCATGGAGAACAATGGTGATATTAGAGACAGTGCAGGAGGAAGGTGGGACATGGAGGAGGGAATCAAGGGGAAAAAGAAAGAAGCAAAACATGTTAGGGACACAAAATTAGAAAATATCTGTTGGAGATAATGTATAGTAATATCTTTGACTGATCTAATATACAGTGTATATTCATGATAGGAAAATTTATTTGGTATACGTAATGATATATAGCAGTGATCGAAAGTAAAAAATAAATAAAAAAGACTTTGATTATTATTTTTGTTATTAATCACTTATTACCTCTAATTTGTAAATTAAATTTCATCCTAGGAAGGTATGTATAGAAAAAACCATAATATTATTTAGGGTTTGGTACCATCTGTGATTTCAGACATTCAGGGAAGGTCTTAGAATGTAGCCCCTGCAGATAAGAAGGGACTATCATACACCTCTGTGGTGTATTTCAAAGTGGATGCTCTAGGTTACTTTCTCTCTCACCAGTCCCTAGTCTGGATGTACAAGAGCATCTTTTACTTGAGTTCCCAAAGGAGTCTGGCCAGTGTAGGGTCTTTGCTTACTGGAAAAGCCCGGAAGCAATTGCTCATTTGACCTGTCTCTTCCAAAGCACTCAGAACCACAGCATCGAAGTTCTTATCAGTTCTGTCCAGAATGATGAAGAGGTACTGGAAACCAAACCCCAGACTGTTTTACCCAGCCCCAGAAGCGTAATGGGGTGGCAGGCAGGTGTGTCTATTCTCTAAGAGCGCTGATGAATTGAGGAGTGTGGTTTGTGTAGGTTGATTGATTGTGAGGAAAGCTGCAAGTTGTGTCGCACAGAAAGTTAATGCAAAATAGTCTGCAAATTTCAGAAGTAATTTAGAATCATGCCATGGAAGCCCCTTCTTAGTACTTATGAATTTTCCCATTGCTTTCTGTGTATCACTGAAACAGCTTGCTTAATATTTGACTAATGCTGTCTGAAAGCAGTGTCTATATCTTCCTTGTCTTTAAAGTGAGGCACCTAGCTCATTGCCTGATATAATGTGCTCTCACTAAATAATGATTTTGGCTAGACTGATGCAATGATAGAGAAGTATGTGTGCATAAACTGATATTGTGTGTGTAATAAATACCTGTAAATATATGTAGTATGTATACATATCCATAGACATACAGATATGTATATGTGTATAATATCTATTTTTAATAAAATATTCACTCACGTTTATTAACTCATGCATTGTAAAAGTTCCTAATGAAAGATACCATGATTTAAATGTTTGCTTCTCCCCAAAATTTGTGCATAAAAATCTAATCACCAAGGTGATGACATTAGACTGAAAAAATATCCCCCCAAAATGAGAATAATATATGAGTAATACTAGATACCATTAAATGTGCAAATATCCAGGTAGTCAGAATCGCAGAAGGTGAAGAAACTAATAAGGGCATTGATAATCTATTCCAGGAAATTCTGGGAGAAAACTTTCCAAACCTAGAGAGGCACTCAAATATCAAGATCCAAGAAATACAAAGGACCCCAAAGAGAATCAACCCAAGAAGATCTTCTCCAAGGCCCATCATAGCCAGATTGACCAAAACCACAGACAGAGACAAGATACTGAGATTGGCAAGAGAGAAATGTCAGGCTACTTACAAGGGCTGTCCCATCAGGCTAACAGCGGACCTCTCATCAGAAACCATACAGGCAAGGAAAGAATGGGAAAATATATTTAAAGTATTAAATGAAAACTAATTTCAACCAAGAATGCTATAACTGGCAAGATCATCCTTCATATGAGAAGAAAAGAGAAAAGCATTTTCGGATAAACAAAACCTAAAATATCTACCAACGCCAGTCCAGCTTTCCAAAATGTCTGAATGGAGCGCTGTACCAGGAAAACTAAAGACAGACTCACAGAAATAAGAGTCCAAAAAACAACCATGAAAATGGTCAACTTCACGGTAGGGACAAGTCCAGAGTTGAATGCTAAATTCCAGAATTTAAACGGAAAAATTGGACCACAAGAGAGGTGAGTTTAATTACATGAGGCTGAACGAGTGAAGCAAAATTTTATGACTTTTGACTAAAACATTACTGATTTTCTTCTATGCTTTGTTTTTCAGGTTTCAGGATTTTTGTCTTCTCTTGAGCTGTTAATAGGTTCATCTACCTACTATTTGAATAGAATCCTAACCATTTTCCTGGCTTTAAGTTTTAAGTAAAGTTCTCTTAGCATTTTTTGATTTTGATTTATTAAAACTAAAACGCTTTTCTTAAAATTAAAAAAAAGGTATTTAAAAAAACCCTATTTAATGATTGTGGTAAGCTAGATAGCTACAACAAGGTGCTACTTTATAGTATGTTCATTTTACTCACTGAGATTTATGCCTAAGTCAGACACATGTTCACAGATATGTATATATCAGCTGAACTTGATATTGAAAATATTTAGATTAATTATGATATTTTGTGAATCAATAAACTGTGGGGGAAAATGTCATGGAAATCAACTATAGATACCAAAGGCAGTGCGGGAGGAGTGTGGGAAATGGCAGAGGGTGAGAAGTAGGGAATCAAGGGGGAATAAAAGCAAAACTATGTAAGAAACAGGAAATGGAGGGTGACTTGTTCATGATAACATGTATGGTAATACCCTCGATTAAGCCAATATGCAGTGTATTCTGCATGGGAAATCACATTTTGTATTCTGTGATGATGTTCAGTGGATGAACATAAAATAAATAAATAAAAGAAAGTGGGTCCTTTGGGTGATTAGATCACAATGACATCACTCTCATGAGGGGATTGGCGCCCTTACTGGAAAGGAAACCCCAGCGAGCTCCCTTGTCCTTCCTACTGTCTGAGGAACACAGCAAGAAGACAGCCCACCAGTCAGGGAGGAGGCCCTCGCCAGACTCCGAATCTGCCAACACCTTGTTCTTGGACTTCCCAGCCTCTGACACTGTGAGAAATAAGTTTCTGTTGTTCCGAGTTACCTGGTCTGAGGTATTCTGTTATAGCAGCTTGAGCAAACTAAGACAGGTGGTAAAGAATTAGTCATAGTTACACAGGATGTTTGGAATTCCAGGTTATAGAATTGTAAGAAATTCCAGGTTACTGATCCATGAAACATCATTTCACAACCCTGGCCACAGATTTAAGTTCAGTTGAGCATGGAAAAATAAAAAGACCAATGTCCAGGTATTCTTTGGCCTAGGAAAGGACATCTAGATTATACTTGGTTTAGAACTTCTCTGATGATTCTAATGTTTGATCAGGTGTAAAACCAACTACCTCCAATTAACCAGATTAATGATTTTCACAGAGAAGGTGGTGCTCCTACATAAGGCTTAACAGAACAAAGATCACTGTGTGCACCTGTATGTGTGTGAGAATGGGGATGGGGGGGTAGCTGTGTGTGCACTCGCACCAAGTCTCCTATGTGGCTGTCTGAGTCGTACCTTGGTGACTATTGTAAGGACACCCCTCGAGTGTGCCAGGAATGGAATAGCACTGAGAACTACTGTTCTGGTCCAGTGCTTCTCAAATTCTCATATGTCTCAGAAGCCACTGAGGATGCTGTACAGTGCAGGTTCTGATTCAACATGTCTGGGCTGGGTTGTGGCACCCAGGATTAGGCATTTCTTTTTTTTTTTTTTTTGCTATAGGGTGCGTGCGCTCACCAGACAGACAGAGAGGGACAGAGAGACGGATAGCTAGAAATCACCCCCCAGGGGAGATGGCCATGCCACAATCTCTTCTCTTCCATTCTCCTCTCAGGATCTTGGGCATGCACACACACGCGCCCGGCGTGAGTTTTAAGCCACTGGGTTTGGAATGTGAATTGCGATAGACTACGTGGGAGTCCAGCGACATAGCCATTACGCTGACTGCTGGTCCCCCAAGGATTAGGCATTCTAATGAGCTCCCAAGGGAGGCAGATGTTGCAGCTTGAAGCTGGATGAGCAGAAGGTCATAGATCAGGAGATGCTGGACCAAACACTATAGAGACTGAAAATTTCTGACCGTCCCGAGAGCCATGATGTCTTTTTCTATGTTTTCCTATGCAAAAATGCATCATGACTTTCCCAACGACCCAGTAGAATCTGGAGCCCACTACAGAAGCCTGCTTTTCATCTGTGGGTACCTGCTGGCTACACATTACTTGGTAATGTGTATAGGTATTGGAGGGAGGTTCTAATTTTAATATTTACTTTTCATTTTGGGACGGGCCTGTAGCAATCTCACATAAGTTGATGCAGCTGATCTGAAGTTGCATTAAGAGGAAGGAATGAAGAAGAATTTAAAGTTGGCTTGGGTGGGGGAAGGAAAAGAATACTTCGAGCTTTGGGAAAGAAGAAGAAGAAAAGGTTCCCAATGATCCAGCGAGGTATATTCCCAGTGTTGGGGTAGAAGGTAGTCAAATGTCTAGGCCCCACGTGGGCTCATCCTAAGAGGAGAAAACTAGTACCTGTGACGTGCGATAGTCTGACCTGTTCTCTGGTCCATGTATTGGCAGCTTCGTATCTGAGGTGATGTTAAAGCTGACATCATGAAGCTACCCTTTAGAAAGCCTGATGATAAGCTACCTTGAACAAGAGGCCAACCTTCGGACTATAAAACAAAGCTAGTTAGAGCTGTCATGGAGGGGAGAGACCTTTGTGTTTATGAATAAGACCATTAGCATGGGGTGGGATCTCTGAAAGGTATGGAATCAGGGATTGAAGGATATGGATACTCAAACACAAAGCCAGATGGAAGTTCATCACAAATATTGCTGAATTGTTAAAGGCCCCCTGGACTTCCCCCAAAAGGGGGAGTGGACTAAGAAGCTTGCTCTGGGGGATGGAATGATGGCCTTATAAGGATGTACAGATTGAAGGAGAAGATTCACCTGGCACAGAGATGCTTGATGAGTTTGATTTGGGGTCAAATGAGGAACCTGTTTGTGAACTGCATAGCAGCAAGTCCTTCTGCACGTTCACAGCAAGAGGGAGAGCACACGCTCCCCTGCCCCATGGCCAGGTCACCCACGCTGTGGGTATCTGTGGGCAGCTGTGATGTGGGGGCAGGGATGGCACTAACTGCTGCCTCAGGTCTCTCTGGATCCCAGCTCTGCACCCAGCACCCACCTGTGAGATACAGCCATTGCCTGGTTACCTTGCACTGTCCCCAAGGTCCTCTCTAGGATTAGGGATCCTCCTTCCCCTGACCCAGGCATTCTTCCTCCCTGAGGTCAGATACTGCTGTTCAAAGGGTGAAGTAACTTCTCAGATATCCAGAGAGTCAGATAACTTCCCCAATTTACAGCTGTAGAGTGACAGGCAAGGGATTTAAACTTGCCATTGTACTCTGACATTCATGTTCTTTCTAGTACGATCACTCTGCTTCTCATTTCTCACTACAGGAAAGTGACGATGCTACCTTTCCAACTGGTGAAATTAATAAAGCAAGTAAATAGATAAGCAGGTTGATTTTAAAATGAATGCACCACATCTTCTCAATTTAAAAGCCTTTCGTTGCTTTATAAATATTTCTTACATCTTTGACACTTGCTATCTTTTTTACTATACTCATCGACATCCCCTACTGGGTGGATTTCGGAATCAGGTATATGCTTGGTTATTCTCCACTCACCACATCGCTCACTCTGAGTGTCCACAAAGAGAAAGTTGGGTTCTAGGTTCTCTCCTGCATGAGCCACTGTCCTTTCCTTGCACTTTCAAGCACAGGGTGCGAAGCGACTGATGGTATCACTGGATGCTCTTCTGGCATCCCAGTGCTGAGATACGACATCCAGGCCCTGCCCCAACCACACGCCCATGCTGGAAGGGAACAAGTGACCTGTCCACAAAATATGCCGTCACTGTAAAAGTGGTTCTCTGGACACCGACGCACATCCTCGGCCCCGTCTCTAGAGAGATCCCCCCCTCACTGGGCACCTTGGCATCATTTCTTAGTTCCTCTCCCAAGATCTGACGCCTGTCCCAACTAAGAGATGGGACTTGGATGCACGGTGATGTCACATTACTTACTGCCTGTTCATAGTTCTTGGCACCCGGCAAATGAGAGGGATCTTCAATTCAGCCTGTGGAAACAAAAGCAAACTGGTTACTGGACCTTACCCATCATGGTTTAATTCCAGTGAACACGCCACTGTCGCTTCTTGTTAAAGTCGGATACAGGTGCTAGTTTAGAGGAAATGATGGAGAGAGAATCAATCAGGTTGATAATTGGTTTATTTCTAGAACCGGGTGGGGAGGGGATATTTTTTTCCTTGACATGCTGTCCTCTTTCTGTCAGCATTCATCCCATCTGCCCCCAGGAGCTGAGCCAACATACACTGCGCCTGGTTTTCCCTGGCTCGCAGTTGTGAGCGTCCCCTGGGCACCCAGGGCACGTTAGTCCAGGTTCCACAGGCACCGCTCTGGGGACTCCACGGGCTCTCCAGAGGATGTGGGAGAAGGAACGCTTCCCATGTCCAAGTGTGACTTTACTGTGAAATATTTACTGGAAGTTACATTTCTTTACCACTTCACATAGAAGGCTGCATTTTATTTGAACTTGGTATTCACCCACATAGGAGAGACCATTAGCCACATTTACTATATACATTAGCAGCTGAGACCCTGGGAGTATTCAATAAGACCTTTATATCAATGATTGCCTTTAATCTACTCAAGAATCCTGGCAGGCATGAAGAACGTTTCTCGCTGTTTCAGCTGGGGTTTCAGTAATACGCAGATGGTAGTCACACACTGGGCAATTTGGGAACAGTTTAATGGAGATCTTGTAAACGGTGTGGGCTGGGGGGAGGGACTTGAGAGTGTGGTGAAATATCTGCTGGTGGTAACAAAGGGACACTGGCTCCATGCCTGGGCCCGGAGGGTCAGGGCGAAGTGGGCATTGGGGTCTAGAGACAGGGTGGTGGAAGAGGGTGGTGGCTTTCATCTGAGAGACCCTAGGGAGGGCGCCGTGTGGAACCATCTCCATCTCACGCTCCTGCTGCCCTGCGTCTCCAACTGCTGACTCCCATTGACCAAACTCAACAGGGAGCCAGGGTGAGGGCCCATCAATACCACTGATGTGGGTTATGCCTGTCAGACTCTTAGGTCTCCCAGCTAGTGTAGCAGGGTAGAGAGTGGGCTTCAGAGTTAGAGAATGAGGTCCAAGGAAGTAAAATTATGTGCCCAAGACCACCCATTTGCAATAAGAGCCCAGAGCCAAAGGACTAAGAAATTTTGCTTCCTAACCTGTCAGCATACTGTACCCCATGGGGCCTTAGACACTTCTGGCTCATTCTGCCATCTGTTCATCCATCAATCTAGCCATTCCTCTCTCCACCCACCAATTACTGGAAACTTACTTTGTGCAAATATTGTTCCTAATGAGACACAGACTCTGACTGCAAGGTGCTCCTAAAATTAAATATAATTCCAATTTCTGCATCCCTTTATAATGGCTGTTATCAAAATGCTTTGTAAAAACAGATACTTTTGGGGGCCAGCAGGTGGCATGGTGGGTAAAGGTGCTGGACTCCCACATGGCTGACCCTGGTTCAAGTCCTGGACCTGGCGGCTTGCTTTTTCACTATCTCTCTCTCATTCTCACCGCCACTCATTCTCTGGCTCCTTCCCTTTCTGGT
>NW_006205418.1:1448032-1451670 GCF_000334495.1 Tupaia belangeri chinensis | reverse complement strand
GGTCAAGTTAAAATAAATAAATAAAAACAACAACAACAACAACAAAACAGATACATACAAAATAATGTAACCAATCCTAACTTGAGTTGGGTCTTGCTGAAGAAGTCTGAGATTTCCAAGCTTTAATTAGGGAAGATTGTCCAGGCACATGCAGCACCATGAGCAGAAGGGTAAGGCTGTTAGAATGTACTGCGTGCCAGGAGGACTTCAAACCGTCTAGTGGAACTTTAGATGTCTGCAGCTGAGATGCCAATAGTACATGCAGAAGAGCTTGGGAAGGTCCGTTGGGTTATAAATATCAAGGATTTGTGTACCAAAGGATGAGATCTGTGCTTGAGCTGCATGACCTTGGGCCAGTAACTGCAGGAAAGCTACTAAAGAGCCTGAACTGAGCTCCAAATCCTCGGACACCTCACGTGCTACATCGCAGCCACATCCACTGCTCTGATGCTTGTAGGTCAATGACTGACAGCGGGGAGTGGGGGGGTGGCTATTAGGTTTTCATTCTCTGACAGTCTTCTCTGCACAGTGTACAGTATTTAGTTCAAAGCCTACTTTGGAGGTTGTTTCCTCCATGGTCATGGAGAAGAGGGCTTGAACTTGCATCAACATAATACAAATAGTTTGTCTCAAATGTTGGAGAGTCCTGGGCTGAAGCAGAGAGATCTCTGCTCAGTTCTTAAGCTGTCATTAACCTGGCCATGTGGCCTTGGGAGAGGACTTGGTCTGATCTCATTTATAGATGGTAGCACCAACCTTCCTCTCGTAGTGTTTAGCTGAGGTATATGAAAAAAGTCTTATAAACTGTAATATACCGAGTATCTGCACTCTATGGCCAGAACTGAATGATTGAAGGCTATAGAAACTAAGTCAATGGTTGTGAACACCAGACACAGTGTGGGAAGAGGTGGGTGAAGGACCAGAGGAAGATAACTTTCTAGTATGGAGAGCTGGACTGGTGAGAAATGCACACATGCTGGAATGTTCACTTGGTAAGCTGGGTAGCATGATTGAACATATAAAAGAAATAGAAATAAAAAGGAAAAAAATATGAATACATATTACTTGTATAACAAAGCAAGGTTTGTAAGTTGCTTTAACATTAGTCACTTATTTTGGGGTATATGGGGTTATTGATATCAAGTTTTGGATATGAATATTTAGAGAGATTAAATTACTTGATTATAATGATATAAAACAAACTGCTCACCCAAGAATATTTACCGCTTAAAGGTACTTGCTTCCACACCCACCTCCTTCTCTCAAATGCATTAAGTAATGTTGAAATGGGTTAAAATAAACTTCTCTTTATGGAGAGCTCCCTTTGTGCCCAGCTCCTATGTATAGAGTGAAAGAACCACACAAATTGTGGAATGGTTTCCTATGAAGCTTCCTGCATCAGATCAGTAAGCTGGGAAGGTGGCAGTTCTGGCCCTGCTTCTACCACAAAGCATTGGCAAGGTATTGGAGCTCTCTGGGCCTCCATTCTTTCACCTGAAAAAAATTAATTTAGGCTGAAAGTTCACTTTCAGCTCAAAGATCCCACAAAATAATTTCATTAAAAAAAAACAAACAGGGACCAGCAGTTGGTGTAATGGCTATGTCGCTGGATTCCCACATAGTCGACCATAGTTCAAGTCCCAGACCCAGTGGCTTAAACTCATGCCAGGCGCGTGTGTGTGCATGCCCCCAAGATCCCAAGAGGAGAAAGGAAGAGAATGGATTGCGGCATGGCCATCCCCCTGGGGGGTGATTTCTCACTTTCTGTGTCTCTGTCTCTCTCTGATGGCGAGCACATGCGCCCTATAGCAAAAAAAAAAAAACAAAAACAAAAACAAAAAACAAACAAAAAAAAACCTCTCCAAAAACCAAAACAAACAAACACACAAACTATAATTCACCCACATTTGCTGACAAAAGTTTAAAAGTTTAAAAGTTATAAGTAGGTTATTATGTGCCTTAAATTTTATTGTCTTCTCCAATAGAGCTTCTTGCCAAGCATGACTGCAGAGGGCAGTTTTGAGCTAACACACGGGACAGCAGGGATGGGCAGAAGAGGGGGTGGGCAAGACATGCTGGACTTTTGCCTTCCATGGAAACCTTTGCAAGTTATTTTATCTGTAACATTAGCACTTGTTAGACTTGTTTTATAAAATTTTAATAAAAATTTAAAATATTTTATGAGCAGCAGGGCCAGCAGGTGGCATAGAGGTTAAGGCAATTGGATCCCATGTGAGTGACTTCCTGGTTTCAGTTCCAGACCAGTGGCCTGATAAAAACACATTTGTGTGCATGTGTTCCCAAAATTCTGAAAGAAGAATGGGGGATAAGGGATTTTGGTGTGGCCATCCACTTCAGGGAAAGATTTCTCTCTTCCCCCCACCCCCCAACGAATACACATGCACAATAGCAAACAAACAAACCAACCAATTCCATAAGCAGCATTTGATTAATGAGAGTACTACATCAGAGGGCTCAAGCTTTTCTGGCATTTCATAAAACAAAATTTGGGCTCTTGGTGGTCCACACTAGTCTGAGTCATCCAAGCAGTGTGATCGGCAAGGCAGAACAATGACATTCTATAAGACAAACAGTCCTCTGCTCTCCCCAGAATGTCCGCGACCCTCCTGAGAGAATTACACTCTTATCCGGTCTTAGTCACTCCACAAAGGATGTGGCAAGAACAGTGAGTCAATCAGAAAGAGTTTGGTGTCCATAGGGTTCATGAAAGTAATACGTTAAGTTCAAGGCCCTTATCTTCCTGATGTGTGCACTTTCAAACAGAAGGGAATGAATGTAGGTCACCTGGAATGTGTCCTCTCCCCTAACACACATAGTAACCCTAGAAGCTCTGTGTTTTTCTCTTATTTTATATCAAACTAAATACATTAACAGATGTTAAGTAATGGACTCTGCACAGCCTAGATAGTCAGCAAGTACTTCAAATCTACCAGTCCTGACACTCGTTTTTAGGTGCTGTTCATTTGTTCTGAGCCTCAGTTTGTTTATCTATAAAATAGGGGCACTGCAACAGAGATCTGGAAGGACTTCTGTGAGGATTACCTGGGAAAATCAAGATATCTATTCACAGGAAAATAGTGATTAATATAAACTCGAACCTGAAGATTGATGAAATGACTTGTATCATTTCTAAGTTTTAGTGTCCAGAAGACAGAGGTGATTAAATTGCTGCTTTTAACCACTAGCGGGGTCATTATAGGTCCTCTTATTTGTCTGTCCTTTGGAATTAACTGGGAGCCTAAAAAAGAATGAGACTCCATGGGACAGCCCATAGCCTAGTGGTTGAGGATGCCAAATATCACATGGGTAACTGTGGTTCAAGTCCTGTCTTCGTGGCTTGAGAATGCTGGGCGTTGTGTGTGTGCACGCCGAAGAGCCAACAGGATGGAGAACTGGACAAGAAGCCAATGTGCTGTGACCGTGCCCCTTGGGAAGAGCTTTCTGTCTCTGGCACTTAGGAAAGAAAAATGCATGATATGCAAGAAATTTTGATTCAGTTGTTCTGGAGAGGAGCCCATGTATAGATATTGCTTAAATGCCCAGGTACTTCTTTGTTTTTCCTTTCTTCTTTCTTCTTTCTTCTTTCTTCTTTCTTCTTTCTTCTTTCTTCTTTCTTC
>NW_006205418.1:1433602-1447886 GCF_000334495.1 Tupaia belangeri chinensis | reverse complement strand
TCCTCTTTCCTCTTTCCTCTCTTGCTTTCCTTTCTTTCTTTCTTTCTTTTCTCTTTTTCTATCTTTCTTTTTTCTTTTTCTCTTTCTTTCTTTTTCTTCCTTTTCCTTTCTCTTTTCTTTTTCTTATTTCTTTTTTCTTTTTCTCTCTCTCCTTTTTCTTTCTTCCTTTTTTCTTTTTATTTTTCTTCCTTCCTTCCTTCTTTTTAAAATTTTTTTACATTCAATCACTGTGTATCACTACAGCATACCAAATGAATTTTCCCATCTTGATACACTATATTGGCTCAAAGATATTACCATATATATTATTATCAAGAGATAATTTTCCATTTTTGTGTCTCTTATGTTTTATGTATATTATTATCAAGAGATAATTTTCCATTTTGTGTCCCTTATGTTTTATACTTCTTTCCTCCCACCCCTTGATTCTCTCCCTCTCATACTCCCCCATTTCCCACCCTTCTCTCTCACTGGTCTCTGGTATCTACAGTTGCTTTCCATGGCTTTATACTGTCCCGTCTTCCAGTTCTGCCAGAGTACAGACATTTGGTATATATTGAGTAGGGACATACGGTGCCTCCCTTTCATAGTCTGGCCTGCTTGACTTAAAAGTAGCTCTTCCATATTTGTCCACTTTCTATCAAGTGCTAGGGTCTCATTGTTTTTTATAGGCCCTGGTATTTTTTTTTTTTTTTTTTTTTGAGAGATTTTCACTATAGGGCACATGCGCTCGCCAGACAGACAGAGAGAGACATAGAGACAGAAAGCGAGAAATCACCCCCCAGGGGGGATGGTCACGCCGCAATCCCTTCTCCTCCATTCTCCTCTCGGGATCTTGGGCACGCACGCACACGCGCCCGGCGTGAGTTTCAAGCCACCGGGTCCGGGACGCGAACCGCGGTCGACTACGTGGGAGTCCAGCGACATAGCCATTACGCTAACTGCTGGTTCCCAGGGTATTTTCACAAGAGTGGGTGTGTCAGAAGAGAACGAATGGAACAGCCTCAGTCTATTCCCATCTCTCATCTCTATCTGCCTTGCACCACCCACTGAACCTACTCAGGTAAACTGTCAAACAATCACTTTTCATTAGACTTGCTATCCCAAGCCCATCCAACACGAGTATTTAGGAGGTTACACACAGGCTTATGCAATTGTACAGGGAGAGTCTATTCATGTGTTCTGCAGACATTTATTGAGGATCTACTTTCTGTGTGCTTGACATGGACCTGATAGTAGGAATTAAAGCCACAGAGAAAGGTTTGTACCCTCATAGCACTTGTCTGTTTTCTCCATAGTGCTATAAATGTCATGGAGTGATTAAATATGTATCTATAAAAAATAGAGGAGCCTACGGTGTTATCGGAGCATGGGGGAAGACATGTCCATAGGAGATCCACACAGCTTCTCATGAAATTGGTAGAAGAGTTTTACCACCAGCTCCCCAAAGCTCTCCTTAGAAAACTCCTGACCCCTACATGGGGCCTGATAATGGAAAGGGAGGTAGGAGGTCCAGGCTGACAAGCCCCTGGGCCTGCTAGTCTTTTCCAAAGGGCTTCAGAATAAAAGCTCGTGACTATTTTTTTTGCCTTCACACAGAGACCTTGAGACACTGGAGTGCTCCAGGAGTGGGGCAAATCTCACTGTGTTTCATATGTTTACTTTTTTACAGGAACTGGGAGTTCATTTCATTTTCTCTTTCTGGGTTAGCCACAGCTATGAAGTCTGTGCAAAGGTTTCACTATCGAAGAGAAGTGACACTGACGTGCCATCTGTCAGTCCTGTGTGCAGAACCCAGTCTCAGCAGGGCACTTGGCAAAAATGATACTAATGTGTCGAATTGCCTCTACCGTGGGGAAGCAGAAAGAGGCTCTCCAGGGTCTCAAGAGGAGACCCCCATCCACCTTCAGGGGCTGGTGGTCAGTGAGAGAACAGCCTGGAGGAAACGCTGAGGATGGAGCACTGAGGAGGTGCACAGGAACCCTGGGCATCCAGTAGGGGAGGCTGTCTCTTTTCACGTTGCCCATTTGTTTCTCCAACAAAGCACACCACTGCCGTGCTAAGCATTAGAAGCCAATGCGAGTGGAACTGTAAATGCCAACTGGCTGCAGAATTGCCTTCCTGAATAACAGGTTCTAGCATCTAGGCAAAAGAGCCACAACATGGTCATAGTTCATTTATTCTGTTAGAAATCTATGCTTCTGTTTCAGTAGCAGAGTTCTTGTAGAATTAAAACACTCTACTTTGGAGCTCCTTGGGGAATCCAAATGAAACCCAGTTTGAAAAACACTGCGCTACCATATGTGCCTCCTTGGGCTTGCTTCACTCCCTTCGAGGTATAAAGAGGGCTGTGCCAAGGAGAGGTGCATAGCAGGGCGGCCACCCTATGGGCCGCAGTCTCTGCCTCAAGCATCCATTTTGGCCAAACAATCTTAGTTCTGGAAATGATCATTCCAATGACTGATTGTATTTGATTAGCTCACTAAAGTACTTGGGGAGTTGAAAAACGTTTTTTAAAGATAATGGTAAAAACCATTAGGTTTTTTTTTTTTTTTTTCATTCTAAGAAACTGGAATAAAGGAAACAAGGCTCTATAGATTAAAGCATGCTGAAGATTCCCAAAGAACATCCATGAGATTTGCACAGTGAAACTAGAAGCCTGCTTCTGAGGTTGGACCTGCCTGAGATCTCGGAGAATGTGTTAGGAAGTAAAGTCTTGTCTTATAAATATATTAGATTTTGGCATGGATCTTAATCCAAAAATAATTAATACCCTTATGGTATCATAAGCAGTTTAAACAATTGGAAATATGTAACACAACAAACTGTATTTTCTTGTTATCCTTGCGAATGCTTGTTATCCCCTGGGAATTCACTAATGTTACCAAACTGTGCTTACAAAGAGACATTTTATGAGAAACATTTCTGCTGCATTTCACCTGATGCAAAATTAATATTTCATGAAGAAAAAAAATGTTTTTAGAGTAAAAAAATTTTTGTAGGCTCCCAAACGTTTCTCATTTATTTCTGCAAAATAAAACTTATGAACATTCTTGCCTCCCTTTATTTCAGAGTTAAAGAAACACCATTCTAATAATGACAACACACCTGATACCATACAGAAAATGACCAAAAGCAAACTATGGATTTCCGAAGAGACTATTTCAGTCAGGAAGATGCGTTGTAACTGTGCAGTTAAAACTGGGTCAGGCTACAGGATAAACTCTAAATGAAGGCTTGACATGGCTTTTCTCATTAAAACAGGAAAATAAGAAAACCCCTCAATATACTATACAAATAGCACACATATGATTCTCTCTACACAGTCACAATCTCGAACACATCTGGAATAATGGACTTTATATTTTTGTCTAGGTAAGGGAGGGAGAAATGTGTGTATATTTGCAAAAGGGTGCCCAGAAGTGTGTGTGTGTGTGTGTGTGTGTGTGCAAGCAGGTGCACTCAGACACATATATGTAGAAACTTTCAATAAATATGTTGAAATCAAGATATTTCATATACTGATATTATTAATCCAGTGATAATTCTGAGTTATATGTAATTTTCTTCAATTTTCATATAAAAAATGGAAAGTTACATTTTAGAGATATTTCTACTTAGAGGAAAATATATGCTGATTGGATTTCTAATTACATACATTGGTCAGGGCAATCAGCTAAATTTAATCAAATATAATATTTAGTATTATTGGATTTCTAATAAGTGGAGACATTTGAAGTCTAATGAATTGTTATTATAGATTTTGGTTTTGTGAGGAATAAGGGAGAGGCTTTCCTAGGATTTCTGCTATTAAGTATGAGTATATTTTTAAAAAGATTTTTCAACCGTCTTAGTAACAAGTAACTTCCCTTAAGTATCTCAAGGCAATGTGTGCATGTGCATCCATTTATTCTTTTAAATGACTTGGAAACCCCCTTTAATGAACTGATGCAATCTACAGTTTGAATTTATTACTCCCAGTGCATTTTATTTTCAAAAGCCATTTCCTTTTTTTCTTTGGCTGGCTGAGTCTGCAGAAAGGGTTCCCTTCCTACAGTGTTAAGATTTTTTTCCTCTCACCTTTCTTCCTATTTTCTAGTACTTTATCTTCTCCTTTCTCATTCAATTAGTTTTCTTATTTTCCTTCCTTTCCTCCGTTCTCTACTTTTATTTTTCCTTCTCTTTCTTCCTCTCTTTTCTCTAGTCCTCCCTATTTCTGCTTTTATTATCATTTTTTACTGTTCAGATAAAATGATTCTCTCTCTCTCTACACACACACACACACACACATGAATATGCTTCCTAATTAGATGTTTGCTTTTTCTTCTTAAAGTTTACCTCTGTCTCATCCTTATTTTCCTTTGCATCTCATAAATAATAGCTGAATTACACTGATTAGGGGCAGGTATATTTAAGTCTAGGTTAATGGGAACGTACCCAATTGTGATTGATTCTCCCTGCATTGGGTGGTAATAAGGCAAAGTTTAGAAAAAAGGGGAACGTACCCAATTGTGATTGATTCTCCCTCTTTTTTTAATGCATTGGGTGGTAATAAGGCAAAGTTTAGATAAAAGAAAGATGTAAGAACATAAAGTGGGAACGTACCCAATTGTGATTGATTCTCCCTGCATTGGGTGGTAATAAGGCAAAGTTTAGAAAAAAGAAAGATGTAAGAACATAAAGCAGGATTTAAGGTTTGCTATATGTATAAACCATAATTTACAATCTGGCCATTGGTGAAGATAGGTCCAGCTAGCCCCACTTCCTCCAGGAACATCTAAAGGCCAACGGCGACAGCACTGCCATTCTTTCAGGGTTATTTATGTAGCACTTGCTGTATGTTGGTGATTTCTGAGGAGCTTTCTGATGATCAAAGTCTCAAGAAGGTTTGAGAGAAGCTAAAAATCCAAATAAAGTGCACGAGAATCCAGATAACCTAATGAAGACTGGACTAAGAGCAATATAATTTATAACAGAAATACTAATAATAATATCACTTATAGCATTCTTGTACCCTATGTAGGCCATTCTGTTTAATTTAGATTCCATCATACGACAACACACCAACTGACCCAGATTTTTCAATATTGAACAATTCTGTCATCTTGTTCAGGGAGAGTCCTCCTGAGCCAAATCTGTCCCGTGAACAAAATGCACAGTATGGATCCAGATGAGATCATTGTTCTATTTGTAACTTCAAGTCCATTTAGAACTTAACTTCAGTATTAAACTTTCTTCTGAATAATTAACTGTTTCTTTGTCTCTTCTTTTATTCAGGACCTCTCATGTCACAAAATACCAGGCAAGCCTTTAAGCCCAGGTAGGCTGGATTGTTTAACAGTCTCAGTTTCTCTGGCCTAAAAAAGAACAGTATGATTGTCCACCCTTATTTGCTCCTTGGATTATTTGAAGATCAAATGAAATAATGGAAAGTACTTCGTAAACTCTAAGCTATTATGTAAGTGTAGTTAAACAGACTGATTTCTATTTATCAGTACCACGAGGGATCCTGAGAATGTGAAATAAGCAAAAAAAAAATCCAAAGTTTTAAAGACACTTCTATAATCTGTATTGAATTCTAATATTCTCATAGGACTGGTACGTTTGAGGAGCTGTAAAATACCACAGTGGTTCTGATAGCTGAATGACAAAAATAAGAATAGGATGAGATTAACTTTCTCTGAAATCATTTTAAAAGAGAAATTCTTTAGGTTAAAATTCTAGAAAAAGGAACCAAAAGCTAAGGACCTAATAAAAGTTTGTCTGAATATAAGATATATTTATGCTATAAGTAATGATAGTCATTATTATTTACTTGGCACTTAGTAATGGTTAGGACCTACAATGTGTAATTTTTATATGCTATGTTCATTCCTACCACTAATCCACAGACATATATTTTAATTTCATTTTATAAAATATAAATAGAGGTTCTGAGAGGTTATGTAATTTGCTTAAAATTATACTGGTAGGAAGTACCAGTTTGTTTTCAAACCCAGGCTATACATGCGAGGTCTTCAAAAAGATCATGGAAAATGTGTATTACTAAAAAAAAAAAAAAAAAACTCGGGAAACCAGCAGTTAGCGTAATGGCTATATCGCTGGACTCCCACGTAGTCGATCGCGGTTCACATCCCAGACCCGGTGGCTTAAAACTCACGCCGGGCGTGTGTACATGCGTGCCCAAGATCCCGAGAGGAGAATGGAGGAGAAGGGGTTGCGGCGTGACCATCCCCCCTGGGGGGTGATTTCTCACTTTCTGTCTCTATGTCTCTCTCTGTCTGTGTGGCGAGTGCATGTGCCCTATAGCGAAAAATCTCTCCAAAAAAAAATTTTTTTAACTAAAAAAAAAAAAAATCTATGTGTTGATTTTATTTTTCTTTCCACCAAAGGAAACCCATACTCTAACTTTATTTTTCACAAATCTTTTGAGGTCCTCTTGTATTTTGTAAATACTGAATGGTGTCCCGTAATGCAAAGAGAGTAGAAATAGGAGTTTGAAGAGAGGAGAATGTTGAACTGTTCCGTGCAGAAATTCAGATCCACAGAGATGGATCTGATCTGGAGATCCTAGAAGCGTGAGTGGGCTATGAGTATCTGTGAGTAGTCATGGGACAGACTGACTCACAGGTGCCCACAAGGCATCGGCCAATAGCTAAGTGAGTCTAGCTCTCGCCGTGACACAACTCTGACTTGGTGCTCACCACACCATCTCCTAAGAATGATTTTTTTCCTGTGCAAATTTGCCTCCTGGTAGAAAATATATCATCTCAACTTACAACCTGGGTACATGCGAATGAAGTAACAAAAGATGGTCCTTTAGGATAAAATGCCAAAGGGGGATGACCTCTGAGCCCCATCAGCTCTTCCTGCCTTGGATAAAATTAGCCTTCTGAATCTGCAATGCTATTGACTAAATGTGGGTCTAGGCACCCCACAAAACTGCAACCTTCGGAGGTTTGGCTGATAGCTACCTCTAATTGTTGTGTTGTGTTGTTTTTTGTTTTGTTTTGTTTTCCCCGTAGAATGTGTGCACTCTCCAGATACAGAAACACAGAGAGAGGGAAAGTGAGAAATCACCAGCAGGAAGGATGGCCATGCTGCAATCCCTTTTGGAATTTTGGACCCTCGCACACATATGCACCCTGCGTGTTTTCCAAATCATGTGGGTTTGAGGCTTGAACTGCTAAGTTGGCCATGTGGGATCTAGTGCCTTAAACACTCAGTCATCTGCTGGCCCAACTACCCTCATTTTTATCTCACATTAAATTCAACACAATTAAAGGTTATGGACTGATATATGTGGATACTGAATTTTCATGTTACGTCCAGACCCTTTGCCTCACTAGAGTTCACATGACCAACAGTTACCCACAGTAACATTTAAACAGGGTAGAGCTCCACTTTTCCTGCACAAGTGTCTAGGAAGCAGTGTCTCAATAAGCATCACCAGTGAAATAAAACAAATAAAAATAGCTCCTACCCAGATTTTTCTATTGCTAGGGAAAGTCTAAGTGTCCTAAAATGCTGTTGATTCATTTGAAAGAAAGTTATATGAGAAGATCATGACCCTCAACAGAGTGAGGCAGGAGATTTGGACTCAGACTTGGATCTCATTTCTGGCTTACCTTCATAAAATGGACAATGTAGAGGGTCTATCTGAGCATCAGCATCCTCTCCTGTAAAGTACGACTAAGTACCCTTACCACAAAGAAGAGGAACAGTACTTCCTACCCACCACAAGGCACTACAAGGACAACCTACCAGTTATACCATGTGAAGGATATGGTAAAATTTAAACAAAATTACCACAATTATTTCCAAAGCATTCTGTCTGTGAAATGAACAAAAATAAACAAAACCCATAAAAAGTTCTATAATAGCTTTTTTTTCACTATTGTATTCTTTGTGGCTATTTTTTTTTTTTTTTTTTACTAAGTTGCTAATATCTTACCTGTTGCCTCTCAACCTTATTGGCAACTTCACAAAATTACTGAACAATTTGGTTCAATTTGTTAAAAATCTGAAACGTAATTTCTATTCAAGTACTTCCCTCTCTGTAATGATTTGACCCATCTGAATATTCTCTCTGTCTCTCTGATGCTAGGAGAGATAGACATAGTCAGAAGAATTTTCGAGAACTCAGATCTTAGTAGACCGGGGCCGTTGCTTGTGATGGGAGATATAACTGCTTTGTGTGGTAGGGTTCAGAAGGAATGTTTCCAGATGCCGCTGTGCAACTCACCACGTGACCTGAGACAGTGCCGCCCAGCCAGCATCCATTTATCCACTCTGAGTGTCTTCCTGTCAGACAGGATGAACGCTCAGTCTCAGCCTCCAGCAACACGGAAAGTGCATGATTCTCCTCAGCCTCAAATTATAAAGCGCCACAATAGCTAACTGGAGATCACTTAAGTCACTTACCGAAAGAAGCAAAATTAAGTCACATGCTAGATTCATACCCAATTTTACATCATCTCGAAAGCCTTTATTTTACCCCATTGTTCACCCTCATCAACTTCTCTGAGCCTCAGTTCCAACATCTTTGAAATAATCTAATATGTTCTCTGCCTACCTTATTAAGTTGTGTTGTGATCATTAAATAAAATATGTATTCAAAGGCTCTATAGATAGTACTATGAAACTGGAATATTACTATTCTCTAATGAGATATTTAAAATAAAGTATTTGTAAGTGTATGTGAATTAATAAATTTCACTGTGATTGTAGATACCTTGTTTCTTTTTTGAGAGAGGTTTTTCGCTATAGGGTACGTTGAGAGTATTTTGCTATAGGACACGTGTGCTCGACAGGAAGACTGAGAGAGACAGAGAGACTGAAAGTGAGAAATCACCCCCCACGGGGGATGGTCACGCCACAATCCCTTCTCCTCCGTTTTCCTCTCGGGATCTTGGGCACGCATGCACACGTGCCCAGTGTGAGTTTAAGCCACCGGGTCCGGGACTTGAACCGTGGTCGACTACATGGGAGTCCAGCGACATAGTCATTATGCTAACAGCTGGTCCCTGATTGTAAATATGTTTTATGACTAAAGTCAGAGCTGATGGGGTGGAGAAAAGAAAGTAATGGGAAAAAAGCCAACATTTATTAAATACATACATAAATCTTAAGTATATACTATGTTTCCTTTTAACGTAAATATTATGGAGGGCCATGTAATTATCAATACAAGTCTCATGCAGTCTTGTTTCCTCATAAAGCTATCGCAGAGAGGATCAAGGCAGACCCTGCTCCTTGTGGAACATCAACCCCTAGTCTTTCTACGATAGCACCTGACTCATAATAAAGTGAGCCAGAATTGGAATGCCCTCATGTCAAGGCCAGAGCTGGCCAGATGGTACAGAACATTATAAGCTTTGGTTTTAGAATGGTCCCGTTCATGGAGCCTTCTAACAGGGCTTGGAGAGAAGAAAGAGAAATGCCACCATTAAGAAGGCCAGTGAAGATCACTCAGATTCAAGGAGGCACTCTGTGAAGCTTCAGACACAGTTTTCTGTTCCTACCAGTCAGCCTCAGTGTCAAACAATTTAATTTTGAATTCTGTTACTGACATTAGTAACTGGACAACCTTGGACATGTTAATTAGGCCATTTAAGTTCTTTATCTGTAAATCAGGGACTATAATACTTAATGACATAATACTTAACTCTCAAGGCTGGGTGAGAGGACTAGGTGAGTTCGAGCATCTAGATGGCTAGTCAAACCGGAGTTCAATAAATGGCAATGACCCTTCCTGCCTCTCTGGGGAGTATTTTATCTCATGCTTCTGAAAGGATTTCTAAAGCTTCATTTCTTCAGTAGGCTTCAATTAGCCAGACTAGTCATTGTATTCCTGATCTCTGAACAGGCTATTTCCTGTGTTTTGAGGGGCCCCTGGAAATTCCAAAGAGTGGTATCATTTAGAACGATGCGTTATGGACAAAGACAAGCACATAAGTAACACTGGTGCCAAAACAATTCAACCGGCATGGATAAAACTCAGTCCCATCAATATCTTTTAAAATCAAAGTACCTATACTTGGATGACACTTTCTTTTAGAGACCACTCGAGTTTGTTAGCTGTTCTTTGAAAAATTTAAAGATGATGGTTCCTCACATCCTTTGAGGATAAACGTTTTACCCCAACCTTAATCTCACTCGGGCTCCTCGCCTCTGTCGTAGGCCACTGCATGACTCTGCATATTATCCCTTGGCACCAAGGCAGAAAGAAAAGGGTATAATTTAGAAAATTAAAAATACATACATTTCTGAGGTGCGCCTGGAGTTAACTTCTACTGTGATGACCTAGTTGGAATGAACTGCTTATCCAGGGGGCTGGCCTAATGAAGGTCAGCCAAGAAAGCCACAATGGGCTTGGTCTTTAGATTTTAGGAGCAGTCAGGGAGTCTAAGCTCCAGGAAGAGAAGATTGAAAACAGTCTTTTAATTTTTTATGGGTAGGTATCTTGATTCTTTCCCCCAGCAGAATGAAGGGATCTTTAAAAATTAAGTTAAGAGAGCTGGCATTCTTTTTGCTAGTTTGATGCCTTAAAAAAGGCCCAGAATTTCATGTCAGAAAAATCTTGCTCGGTACGCAGTTCTTTCCTAATGACCATTTCTGACAGCGAGGGGGCCGTGAGGTGCTCACGCCAAAGGAGGTGACCTACTTGGTTTACCTGAACAGCATGGGGAGCACCACGACTCAGGGATGCGATGTCCGTCTCCCACCGGGGCTCACGGAGGCATTGCCAAGAACTTGAGGAGCTGGTAATCCGAAACACAGTGGGTTGAATTGTTTTTGATGTCAAACAGTGTCCTTCAGCAGAAACCTCCTCACAGGTCCGGTTTAGGTTTGGTTTCCTGTGAAATGCAGCCACAGACCTGGGAGGTCTGACCTGAGGGCAGGCAGGACTTCCTCTTCTAGAGTTGTAGTGCAATAAATGAAGCCCTTGGAGGCTGAGGGCTTTAGCATGTCCTTAAAGGCACACAGTGTCCTTAAGGAGTGCTTCACAATTACCAGAACACATTAAAACAGACTGCTGAATGGCAACCCAGATAAAGGTGGGATTTACTGATTGGTCTTCGTAGCCAGAAATTAATTATCTTATGATTTGATGTTGCAATGGCTTCCTAAGACCACCTAGAACACAGGGGCTGAATCCCTCAGGTGCTGTGGACAGAATCCAGGACTAGAAAGAGAAATGCCTACTTATTTTTTCTGTATTATTAGTCAAGTGATCTTGGGCACTTTGTAGTTTATTCCTCAACTGATTTGAAGGGCAACAATACTTAAATCTTTGAAGTATTTCTAAGTGGCAGGATACAAAGTCAATATACAAAAGTCTGTAGTGTTTTTGTGCACTAAAATGAACAAACTGATATAGAATTGAAGAGAGAAATCCTATTTACAAACACACACAAAATACCTAGGAATAAATCTAAGCAAAGAGGGGAAAGACCTCTAGGAGTAAAACTATGAAAAACTGAAAACCAAAATTGAGTATGATACAAAAAAGTGGAACCATAGTCTATGTTTCTGGATTGGAAGAATTAATATTATCAAAATGTTAATTAAACCCAAATTAATTCACATATTTAATGCAATTCCTGTCAAATTACCAGAGACATTCTTTATAGAAATTGAAAAAAAAAACCCATAAAATCTATCTGGA
Organism: Tupaia belangeri chinensis; assembly: GCF_000334495.1. NCBI lineage: Eukaryota > Metazoa > Chordata > Mammalia > Scandentia > Tupaiidae > Tupaia > Tupaia belangeri. Next base: position 1,436,215 of record NW_006205418.1, on the reverse strand, counting down.
ATGATAAAAGGCCCCACATTGCATAAACAATACTGTGTAAAAAATAAAGTTGGCAGCATCTTACTGCCTGACCTCAAAATATATTATAAAGTCGTGATAATCAAAATAGCATGATACTGGTACAACAACAGATATGTAGACCAAAGAACAAAATAGAAAGCCCAGAGATAAACCTCAACTCAGACTGCCAACTGATCTTTGACAAAGGACACAAGACAATCCAGTGGGAAAGGAAAGTCTTTTCACTAGAAGGTGCTGGAAAAACTGTATATTCACCTGCAGATAAATGACAGTAGACCCTCTCTCTCACCATTAACAGCAACAAAACAACAAAAATTCTCCAAATGTATCAAAGATCTAAAGATAAAACCTCGAACTATAAAACTACTGGTGGAACACACAAGGGAAATTCTTGGAGACATTGGAGTAGGCAAAGATTTGTTAAATAACATCTCCATAGCATAGCAGTGATCCCCAAAGTAGACAAGTGGGACTACAACAGGCTATAAAGCTTCTGCACAGCAAAAGAAACAGACTAAAGAGACAATCTTTAGAATGACAGAAAATATTTGCAAACCATGTTTCAGATGAACTGATAACCAGAATACATAGGGAATTCAAACTGCTGACCTGCACAGAAAACAAATAATCCAATTAAAAACTGGGCAAGTTAGCAGAACAGACAACTCTCCAAGGAAAACAAATGGCCAAAAAGCATATGAAAAAAATAATCAACATCTCTTATGAGAAGGGAAATGCAAATTAAAGTCACAATGAGACATCACTTAATCTGTCAGAATGGCAATGATCAGAAAAATAAAGAACAAGTGTTGGTGAGGCTGTGGTGAAAAGGGAAACCTCATACACTGTTCATGGGAATGTAAATTAGTGCAACTACTGAGGACAACAGTATGGAAGTTCCTCAAAAACCCACAACTAGAACTCCCATATGGCCCAGTAATACCACTCCTGGGTATTTACCCAAACTTAAGCAAGCCCTCACTTGGACAGACATTCTGGCCATGTTTATTGCTGCATTACTGACAATTGCTAAGACATGGAATCAACATAAATGCCCAAGAACAGAAGAGTGGATCGAAAAAATGCAGCACATATACACTATAGAATATTACTCAGCCATAAAAACCAATAAGATCCTGACATTTGACACAAAGTGGATAAATACAGAGGATTTAATGCTAAACAAAGAAAGCCAGAGTATAAAAGCCAGACATTGTATGCCCCTGCTCAATATTAATGTCTGTACATTTTATGGCAGATACTAAAAGATGGGAAGATAAACAGGAACAGCAGTTGTGGTTAACAGACTGTATAGGAGGAGGTGGATAATGGTAGGGAGAAAGAAGAGGACCAGAAAAAAACATTTAACAGACACAACAATGGAAAGTTGTCTGTTGAAGATGATGTCTATGGTAATATTTTGACTTGATTTACATGCAAAGCATGTATGCTTTGACAAACCATTTTGTATGTTGTTAAGATGTACAATGATGAGACCAGCAGATGGTGTAATGGCTATGTTGCTAGACTCCCATGTAGTCGATCATGGTTCAAGGCCTAGACCTGGTGGCTTAAACTCATGCTGGGCGTGTGTGTGTGTGCCTAGGATCCCAAGAGGAGAATGGAGGAGAAAGGATTGTGGCATGGCCATCCCCCCCAGAGGGGTGATTTCTCACTTTCTATCTCTTTCTGTTTTTCTGGCAAGCTCACTCCCTCTATAGCAAAAAATCCTCCAAAAAAATGTACAATGATTAAATATAAAAAATAAAAAGGAAATATTTCAAGAAATTGAAGGGTAATTAAGGAGAATATTTCCTTAATTGTGATTCCTAAGAAATGAGCAAAATAGTGTAAATAAGGCATGCAGCAATGTTCAGGGCATGGAGAGGTGCTACATGCATTTTTATTTCTTTCTGCCTTAATCATCCATGTAAGTTGGCCTAGAAGAAAGCCTGTTATCCTCTTCTGGTATTCAACACTCTAGTTCAAATAACTTGATGAACTGATGTTGAATTCAATAATAAACTCCAACATTATTTAAACTAAATTTAAAGATAGAAGTTTAGTTTATATTTTCTTGAGTAAATAACCGTGCATTTTACTTTTAATATATACCCCAAAGGTAACACCAAATATGTGCTCATTGAGTGTGAAATATGTGTCAGGTACCGAGCTAAGCAATCGGCAAGTATTATCCTACTTAATCTTACTAATAGCCACGTGAGGAGAATATTTTTCATTCTATTTTATAATTGTGATAACTGAAGCCTGTAAAGATAAAGTTATTTACCCACTTTACCAATTAACTTTTTTTGTATTAGGCACTCAAAAAGAAATATATCTTATTTAAAATTTTAAAGAAATTAACCTTTTTTTCATGAGTGAGAGACAGAGAGAAAGAGAGACAGAAATGGAGAGACAGTCATCCCCAACAGGGTCTTCACCATCAGTTTCAGCCAGCTCTGGGTCATAGGCATGACACGCCATGCATCTACAGAAAGGTCTCTGCGTGTGAACCCAGGACATTCCCATGTGGGTCAGCCTCACAGAGTCTAATGTTATGGCTGGGACAACATCCGGGCCCCGGGGCTT
>NW_006205418.1:1424686-1433579 GCF_000334495.1 Tupaia belangeri chinensis | reverse complement strand
GGCCTGCCACATCATCTGGTCCCAGGGCATTTCTTTTTGAGTTCACTATTGTTTTGGCCACTTGGCTAGGTCTTTGGTCTGGACTTGTATTAATTTTCTAGTTTTCATAACAAAGTACTGCATCGTGGGCAGCTGCAACCACAGACGTTTACTGGTTCACCGTTCTGGAGGCTGGAGGTCTGAAATCGAGGTGTCAGCAAAGTTGGCTCCTTCTTTTTTTTTTTTTTTTTTTTTTTTTGGGGTGTTTTTTCTTTTGGACGTTTTGGAGAGGTTTTTGCTATAGAACGTGCATTCGCCAGAAAGACAGAGAGAGACAGAGAGACAGAAAGCGAGAAATCGCCCCCAGGAGGGATGGCCACCCCGCAATCCATTCTCCTCCATTCTCCTCTCAGGATCTTGGGCTTGCATGCACATGCGTCTGGCATGAGTTTAAGCCACTGGGTCCGGGACTCAAACCGCGGTCGACTACATGGGAGTCCAGCGACATAGCCATTACGTTAACTGCTGGTCCCAAAGATGGTTCCTTCTGAAGGCTGGAATGGAAGGATCTGATTCAGGATTTTCTCCTTGGTGTACAGAGGTGGTCTTCATTTTTCACGTGACTTTCCTTCTATGTCTGTGTTCAAATTTCCCCTTCTTACAAGAACACCAGTCACATTGTTTTAGGATGACTTCAATGACCTAATTTTTAACTTGATTACCCCTGCAAAAACTCTCTCGCCCAGTGAGATTATACTCTGGGGTATTAGAGTTAGGACTTGAGCATATAAATTTTGGGGAGATACAATTCAACTTTTAACAAGAGCTGATAGTGGGCTTGGGGTTCCAAGAATAGTGAGATAGAGAAAAAAAACCCTAACACCTAGGCTTTTTCTAAGTTTCTGCCTGCATCTTGTGTGCTATAAATCCATTGGCGAAAGCAATGGCTTTGTCTGCTGTGAATGTGGGAGAAGTTTATCAAGGGACACATACAGAAAAGCAATTATTATGGCCTTTATTGGCAAATAATCGAAAACCCATACTCATATCTAGTTAGTGACTTGATTATAATAGAACTCAAGTTCAACTTCCTTGATAAGAAGGAAGTTTGTAATACCAAGAGAGTGGTTAGCAGTGTAGGTGATATTTATATTTTTTTCTGGAATATCATTAATTAATTAATTCTTTTTTTAAGTTGCCAGAGGATATGTGTTCTCATCTGAGAGAGACAGCACTCCTAATTGTGATGTGGTCATATCAAAATCCCTTCTCCATTTCTCCATCTCATTAGTTTTTGAGGCACCCCCCCCTACACACATACACACACACACACGCACACACACTCTATGTAATTGTCAAGCTATCAGGGGTGAGATTTGTACGACAGTCTGTCATGTGGGATCTGGCTCCTTAATTACTAAGCCACAAAGCTGGCCACATTCATTTATCTATTTAATATTTATGTATAAAGTCTAGCAGGTGCTGAAGATCGTTAGGTGAAGGATATACTTAATCTTCATCCTGATGGAGCCTACAGTCTAAAGGAGGTGAGAAGAAATATTAGGTAGTTGGGAATGTTACGATATATTTTTTTCTATGCAAAAACGTATCATGACTTTCCAGACAACCCAATAGATGAACTTTACAAACATGTACAAAACTACAGTTGTGACAAATGCAGAGAGTTGGGCCTGATCAGATCGAACCGTTATTTACTGCTCTGCATACCGTCTGCTGGGCACTAGGTTAGGTATGAGGACACAGAGATGGACAAAAATATCTTGTCCCTGCCCTGATGTAGCTTACATCTAACAGAGTAAAGAGGCATTGAATGAGAAATAATGACCAGGACGATATAAACCCAGACAGGAGTGAAGAGATCCCTGTAGTATATTAGAGATAAACATGTTCTACTCTATGGATTCAGGAAAGACTTCCCCTTCGGAGGTGACATAAGAGGATTTTATGATGCATGGGAATCTAGTAGACTCAAAGAAGGCCAAAATTAGGGGAGGGACCAGCAGATGGCATAATGGTTACATCACTGGATTCCTACTTGGCCAACAGAGGTTTGAGTCTTGGACTCAGAGGCTTGAAACTCACACTAGGTGAGTGTGCGTGCATACCTAAAGTCCCTAGAGGAGAATGGAGGAAAAGGTATTGTGGTGTGGCCATCTCCCCTGAGGGGTGATTTCTCGCTTTCTGTCTCTCTGGTGAGTGCACACGCCCTAGAAAAAAAAATCTCTCTCTAGGGACCAGCAGATGACATAATGTTTACCTGGCTGGACTCCCATGTAGTCCACTGTGGTTCGAGTCCCAGACAGGTGGCTTAAACTTATACTGGGCGCATATATGTGCATTCGCAAAATCCCAAAAAGAGAATGGAGGAGAAGGGATTGTGATGTGGCCATCCCCCTGAAGGGTGATTCCTTGCTTTCTGTCTCTCTCTCTTTGTCTCTCCAGCAAGTGCATGCTCCCTATAGCAAAAATCTCTCTCAAAAAAAATCTCTCTCTAAAGAAAAAGGGGGAGGAGAGAAGTGAAAAAAAGGAAAGGGGGCAGAAAAGAAGAAGAAGAAAAGAAGGAAGGAGGTAGGGAAGAGAAGACTCAGGGAAAGGTATAAAGGCAGTGTCTGAAGAAACAGTAAATGCCAAAGAGGTTGTGGGTCTGAATGCCTAGGTGGTAGAGACAGCATCGCTCAGTGGAGGAGCTTAAATCGCAAAAGGCACCTGGAATGTGGAAAGACCAGGGAGAGCCTGACACGGAAGCTAGAGCCAGCCACTCATAAGTTCCAGCCTACAGCTCCTCTTGCTTGCTCTCCTACATCCCACAGTAGAGGGACCCTCATAGTCATCTTCTACCTGGTGACAATTCACTTTGTGTTCTTTGCTTTGTAAATTCTGGTCTCTTGCCCCCAAACTTTCATTCCATATCTGCATAGTCCACCCATGGACCCTGAGTCACAGTAGAGAATATTGAGAAAGTCCAGTGTTTTGACAAGTAGCTCATAATTAATTATCTCTTTTTTTAGAGTTGAAATTTCTTAATTAAAAAAAAATTTTTTTTGCTATAGGGCACATGCACTCACCAGAGAAACAGAGAGACAAAGAGACAGAAAGCAAGAAATCACCCCTGGGTGTGTGTGTGTGTGGCCATGCCACAATTCCTTGTTCTCCATTTTCCTCTCAGGATTTTGGGCACATGTGCATGTTCCAGGCATGAGTTTCAAGCCACTTGTTCCAGGACTTAAGGTGGCTTGTCTTTTGACAAAGGATTCGATTATTCTGGGTGCCATATGTATCAAGGGGATGTTACTATTTAGAGGAGGGAATGTAAGATTACATTATTTACCTCCTGCAAAGTGTCTAGACCATGTCTGGCATTTAATCGACACCTGCCTCCTTGGTTTTCCCTGCGTGCTTCTCATAGTGCTACTAAGCATAGGATGGGGCCACCAGAAATTCTAAATGGGGGATGAGCGATTGAGCATGTCTGTGAGAAAAGCTGTGTAATGTGTGCTGAGCTATTGTGGGTCTGAATGGGACATTTCCGTGCCAGGGCTTGACCTAATGAGCTTGTTATGTTTTCACTTTCTGGGTGAGTCACTCGAAGCAGGAAGCTCTTGGGTAGATCATGTGGAAGAATTACCAGGAGAAAAAGAAAGAAAAAAAGGCCACAACGCTTTCAGGGCTGATCATATTTAAGCAGGCCCATGGTTCCCGGGGTGGCTGAAAAGAAAACATTCCCTCGTTCTCGTGGCCTGCTTGGAGGCTGATTTGCAAAGTTGTCAGGATTTGGAGTTACACAGGCTTAGTTCAAATCCCAGATTCACCAACTGAAGTGAATTTAGTCAAATTATAAAGCTTCACTGATCCTCTCATTCTTCACTTCTAAAAAAGGGTGTGACACTACTAACCCCCTAGCATTATTAAGTGCATAAAAGGATAAAATTATCTTGCAAATACAGGTAGGATAAGAAGATACACACATATGCCAACAATTTGGAACCTATTCAAACACAAGGGCTTTCAACAATTTTCAACCTCTACTGTGAATTTAATGCATGTGAAGAGAAACTGATGTTTTTATTTATATTTTTAAAATTGTTATTTTAAAACTTTCAATTTTGAAATAATTACAGACTCACATACACACACAAATAGTAGTACGAAAGAGGTTCTATGTAGTCCCCACTTTTCTCCAGAGAAATTGATTTCTTTTCTTTTTAAGTTTTTACCACAGGCGTGTGTGCTTGCTGAAGAGACAGTGAGAGGGAAAGTGAGAAATCGCCTCTCACCTGGGGGGTTGGCCATGCCACAATCCTTTCTCTTCCATTCTCCTCCTGGGATTTTGGGCATGCCTGCACACATGCCCAACATAATTTTTCAAGATGCTAGGTCCAGGGCTCAAACCATGGTCAGTCATGTGGGAGTCCACTGCCTTAAGCATCATTCCACTAGTTGGCCCCAAGGAACTGATTTTTTATGAATAAACATTCTGTGCTGAAACAGAGTTGATTCTTAATTCACTTCCTCTCTTGAAAACCGAGGCAATGTGCTGGGGGGAAACAGAGGTAAAAATTTTATCTAACTTTACCACTGTCCTGCCACTTTGGCTTTCTTTTTTTTTTAAATTTTTTGAATAAAACATGCCGGGCGTGTGTGCGTGCTTGCATGCCCAAGATCCCGAGAGGAGAATGGAGGAGAAGGGATTGCGGCGTGACTATCCCCCCTGGGGGGTGATTTCTCGCTTTCTGTCTCTATGTCTCTCTCTGTCTGTCTGGTGAGCACACACGCCCTATAGCAAAAAACCTCTCCAAAAAAAAAAAAAAAAAGACACTGTTCAGTACCACCAGGAAAGCGCATATTGTTTGGCTTATAAATTCCTAGTTGACAATGCTGTGTCCTGTGATGCATCAAAATTCATGTACTTTTACAAATTGTATGAGGGGTCCTGAGTGGAAACTTGGGCAAATTAGCACCAATATGTCTGATTGACTAGAGTTGAGCACCTGTTTATATTGGTGACTTGGGTAGTTTGACCCCTGGACTCTGAGAGGACCTCAACTGTTGCTAACTGCCACTCTCCTTTACTTCACATCTTCTCTCCTTCAGGACATAACAGGAGCATCCTCCCAATTAGCTGCGGTCTCTCCTTCACATTGCACTGGCAGTTTTGAATGAGACTTCTCCAAATGAGCATAAGCTCTGTCCTCTGCTGGATTTCAGATGTGTTTTCTTTTGACTGGCATGGTCGGTGGCACCAGCTGGACCACATGATTGCTGAGAACTAGGTTCCTGGCAAAATGCCGAACCGATAAACACAGCTGGCATTCAGGCATATCTGGTGGTCAAGGAGCCCTAGTGGGGTTGGAGCATTCTTGTGGATGTCCACTCTCTCCAGCAAGGACCCGTAGGGATCTCTTGCTTCCCTGCTCAACCACCATGACTAAGGCATCCTATGGGAAGGATGAGCCCAACACAAGGTGAATCCAGGGCTCAGGGTAAGAGCTCATTGGCTGAAGGGGAAGGGTTCTCTGAGCACAGTAAGGTTTCTGATTTTGTGTTTATTTCCTAACCTTGGTTTGTTCCATTCTTATTCAGGTTCTTTGAAAATCACACAGGTAGAGATGATAAATAAATGTAAAGAGAGTTTGTCCCTAAATTGTCTACCTTAGTTTCTCTGACCCCTTCAATTAGGTAGTTTATCAATTAATAAAAATCCATTAAGAGCCAGTTCGGTAGCCTAGTGGCTAAAGGAGTAGGATCTCACATGGCCAGCGTGGTTCAGGTCTCCACCCCAAGGGCTTTAAAAACTGAGCATACGTGCTGGTGTGGCCAGAATCCTAACGGGATGAAAAAATAGAGAAGGGATTGCGACACCCCACTGAGAGATGCTTACTTTCTCTCCTTTTCTCTTTCCATCTCTTTCTGGTAAGAACCTGTGTCTTCCGGCAAATAAAACAAAACAAAATAAAATAGAATAAATCCATTAATTATAACCTCATTGCTGAGTTCACACTGCTGTTCCCCAGAATAGCCTCATGAAGATAACATGGGTCTATGTATAATATACTTTGCATAAATTCATAATTCAGCTATTACAGTCATGCCTCCTTGTCATGTCGCTACTGATGTTATACTTTTGAAAAGCAGTCTGAGTCGTCAGTTTCTCACAACACCAGTGACAGATTCTCTCACGCCCTCCCCACCCACCCCGCACACGGGTCTCTCTTCAGCTTCGGTACCCTGAGGGCCGGGCAGCAGTGGTTCTGTCTTACGGAGGCTGTGGGAACAGGATGTGGCAGAGGTGGCTGCATCTGGGGACAGGCCGGTGAGAAGTGAATACACAGAGAGAGTGCCGCCAGTGAAGGAAGGCAACTGGGTAATGGGGTAGCCTGGGGTGCATGGGATGGGGGCACTTTATATAAGGTGGTCTCAGTTTGCATCTCTGAAGATGTGACATTGGAGCTGAGATCTGTGATGAACAGGACACAGCCAAGGGTAGCTCTGAAAGGAAGAGGTTTCCAGGTGAGAGGTCCCCGGGGAGAAGGAGAACTTAGTGGGTATACATGTCTTAAAAAATGATAAACTTCTTGAGGATAGCTGTAGTTATTTCTCATCTTGGAATCCATTTCAATTCTAAGGACCTTACATAGTCCAGAAATCATTGAAATGAATTGACTTTTGTCTAAACTTCTTGTTTTTAAGTCTGAGCAAGTGGAAGGGGCTGACCATTACGGGGAGTTGGGGGAAGAACCAAGACATAGGCCAGGTCCCGGCATCTTAGTCCCGTCTCTTTTTACCTCAGCATGGCTAAGCTGCCCGATTGTACCCGTAAATGGCAGCAATCACCAGTCATTTATCTTGAGTTGAGCCTTGTTTAAACCGATCTGGCGGGGGATGTGACATCATCCACGAGAAAATAAATCTGCTCTGGGTTGTTTGCCAAACACTGTTCCCCAAGGTTGAAAACACTGCAGTACTTTTAAACCATGTGGGCAAAATCGCTTCTGCTCTATACAGGGACTACCTTGTTGCCAGGGTCACTAAATTGGCAGGGCAAAGGGCCCCATACCATCTGTCCTCACACATTGGTTGAATTTAGGTCTTAAAGCAAGAATCGGAATAAGGAAAAGGAAAACAACAAGGAATATTCGTGAGGCATTCCTTGATAGGCTTTGTGTTAGCTCGTGGGACTAGCAATCTGAGTGGGACAGAGGAGCAGGCACAGAGAAGGAGAGGAAGGAACCACGTTGAACTCCTGCAATGGAAACAGACCTGCAACTTTATACAGGGAGAGTACTTTTATCCTCTCTCTTCCTCATTCTCTCTTTCTCTCTCGGTCTTTTTTTATGTTTTTCTTTCCTAGGAAGAAGGATGCGGAAATCAAAATTTCTGTAGGAAGAAGGATAAGGGAATCAAAATTACTATCTTCTCTCTAAGGCAAATAGTAACACTAATAGCTGGTATACATAAAGTAACTTAAAATTCCCAAACTCTTCTCTGTACTTTGTTTTGTTTGATTTGCATTTTAGTTTATAATGCACCTACCCCTCTGCATAATATTTGCGACTCAAAGAAGTTAACTTGGACTCTGCAGCTGGTAAAATTCTGAGCAAGGACAAACTCTGATCTTCACCCTTCAGTTTGCTTGTCCTTGCTAGTACCTTTTCCATTTTTAACAGGAGGAGACAAAGATCTAGCAAAGTTAAAAGTCCAGACCAGGTTCATCAGCAGCGGTTGGTGATCCTGCAACCCAGATGTCAGGCTGGAGTCCTCGGTACAACTCGCTGTGCCTCTTCCTCTAAGCAGAACAAGAGCTGACTTGGGATTTACAAGGCCACAGTGCGGCTCCATAATTCTCACATCCACACATCAAAAATTCTGAAGATAAGGAAGACTAGAATCCTGAGAAGAAGGTTATAAACATATACACATGCAAAATGTGGAGGAAAAAATTCTGAAGCACTTTAAGGAGAGAACAAAGAAATGTTCTTGAAGTCCCTGTTCCTTAAGGGTAGGATTTTATTCCTCTTGAAATGTGTTCCCAGCACCTTAAATAACACTTTCTCAGTATTGCAGATTAAATGGATGGAAAAGAGAAAAAGAAAGGGTTAAGGAGACTTGCTAGTTCATCTGAATATTGAGTCACTATATAGCTGATACTAGGTTTTAGATAAAAGTGAGCCTCCTAGGCTGAGAGAGTGCCTCACACGGACTTGGAACACATTCTAATCAATTAACTAGGGGCGTCATAAGTCTGTTGGTGCATCTGTAACAGAAATTCAAAAGGGAAGTAGCACCCGTTCTGGGCCATCGGAGAAGTGGATGGGCTTGCAAATCTGAGGCTTTAGTTGGTTCTTCTTGAGCCTGATTTCTTATAACAATGGGTGTAAAAGGAATGAGAAGGTGTAAAAGCAACGTGATAGTGATTCTGTTGGTGTGGATGGGAAAAAAAGCTCAGGAGCTAAAGTCGGGTGTAATTAAAGACTGGATTTTCTCAGTGATGTTTGTTTTTGGAGCTTTTCATGAGCTGAATTGTGTCTCACAAGAAAATGTTGAAGTCCTAACTCCCAATATATCTGAATGTGGCCTCATTTGGAAAAAGTGTCCTTGCAGATGTAGTCAGGTTAGGATGAGGTCATTACGGTGGTCGTAGCCAAGAGGACTGATGTCCTTATAAGAAGAGAAACAGGGACCAGCAGTTAGCGTAATGGCTATGTCGCTGGACTCCCATGTAGTCGACCGCGGTTCGAGTCCCGGACCCGGTGGCTTAAACTCACGCCGGGCGCGTGTGCGTGTGTGCCCAAGATCCCGAGAGGAGAATGGAGGAGAAGGGATTGCGGCGTGGCCATCCCCCCTGGGGGGTGATTTCCTGCTTTCTGTCTCTCTGTCTCTCTCTGTCTGTCTGGCG
>NW_006205418.1:1417086-1424655 GCF_000334495.1 Tupaia belangeri chinensis | reverse complement strand
CCGCCGCCCCCAGTGAAAAAAACCCCAAAAAAAAAAAAAAAAAAAAAAGAAGAGGAACACACTGAGAACATCATGTGAACACACAGAGATCCATGTAGGAATAAATTGGCCAAGTGAAGACAGAAACGGAGACGATTATGCTGCCATCAGGCAAGAAATGCCTTAACTACCGGAAACTTTAGAAGGCAAGGAAGGGTCCTCCCCTAGAGGCTTTGGAGGAGGCATGGCCCTGCTGACACCTTGATCTCTGGCTTGTAGCCTCTAATACTCTGGGAGAAAAGATTTCCCTTGTGGAAAGCTACTTAGTCTGTGCTACCCATGATGGCAGCCTTAGAAAACTCCTACAGAGGCATCTATTTGTAACTCTGAAACACCATGGTTTTGTAAATTCCCATAGAAAAACAACTTTCGTACTGAAAAACAAGGAATCTCTGGTTGTATACTTCTTTTATAGTCATTGAAATAATAGTTTTTAAAATGTGATTTTAAGTAAGTTATCTGAAATTTCTTAAGGATAACATTGTGATAGACCATAGCCATGTGTTACAGAGCAGAGAGCATGGTTTGTTAGCATTTTTCAGCCATGGTGGTCAGAGATCCTATGAATAGCAGCTATCATTTGTTTCAATAGCACTTGAAATAGTGCAAATATTCTAGGCTCTTCTACCAAATGGCTGCCTTATCTTTCCAACGTGGGGGACCAGTTTCTTCAGCCTTTGCTGTTATTTGTGGTAGATGAGCTGGGACAAAGTGAGGGCCTTCAGATTACCATTTATATCTTTGGACTGTACCTCGAGCCAGAAGGTAAGAAATGATGGCACTCACACTGGCTGTGCATCTGTTTGTTCACAGGAACTGTGCACATATTGTCTGGTGGTACTATACTACCGTCACTTCTCAGGGGAGGTGCTAGAAAAATAAATAAATAAGACAATGGGGATAGAAGCTGTGAGAGTTTAAATGTTATAGAACTGGAAAGCGCCCAAGTCTGGGCTTAACCTAACTCATACCTGACCAATTTGAAGGCCTTCCCTGGTCTACTTTTCCTTCCAAACTCTTTTCCTTCCAAACTGAACTCAATGGGCTACTCTATGTCTGCTTCTCTTTAAGCTCACTTTGGCCCTGCAGGGCCTTCTAGCTCTTACAATGACAAAGGAAAAAAATAAGAAGGGGGACTATAAAGTCCCTTCTGCTCTGCATCACAACTTCAAGGCTTGCTTCCTTCCACTCCCAGTCTGGGCCAGGTCAGCTTTTCAAGCATGTGGTTCTTCATTTTATTTTGTCTAAAACAAAGGCAAATATGGGGAAGAGAGAAGAGAGGAGTTGTTAGCTCAGAGTTCTATTTATAAGTCTGCAGGGAGTTCAGTTCTCCTGATTTGCCTTTAAAGACCCCGTTTTGTCTTTGTCCACAATTAGAGTTTCTTATTCAAGTAGATGGAATGAGGGAGAGGCTGACTCTGGAGTTGGTATCAGTGGGGCTTATGTGCTGCCACAGTTCTTGACCTTGCTGTTCTTTGACACTTGGCTGTTTATCTTAAACCCAACTCTGAATACAGTCACATTTTACAGGGGCACCATTGACCACCTCTGCTGCCTCTGCTTCACATCTACTTCTCAGTCTGCCAGTACCTGGCCTGATGTCTGCATGGCTGTGTACCCCAGTTGCTGGTGAGGCTTAGGTGCTATGGAACTTTCTTAGGGCCTTCCACCTGGAAGCATGGGGGACTCTGTGAGTTCTAACTTTGACACTGGGAGATGTAAGTTGGCAGATAAATGTGATGCCCTTTCATCCTCTGGAGGAGCCCTCTAGGACACAGTGGCTTGCAAAGACCCTAAGATGATAGTACCAGAAGATAACGAGATGAAGCAATTATTTAGTTGTGATACAATCCACTGAGTCAGCTAGACATTCTCTCCCCCCATTGGCCCATTTTCCCTCATTCCAGCCTTCCTAGAAACATATTCTCTAAAAAAGTGTCCCATTATAAATGCTTTAGATTCTGCTTTCTGGAGGGAACCCAGAAGCTCCTCTACATTTGGGTTGACTGTTCCCTCTGGGTCAATAGTGACACTTACTAAAGTGATAGATTCCAGGATCCCAGCACAGACAAATTATTAGAGTTTCTGGGTTTCAAATATTGAACTATGGGTTCTAAACAAGTTCTCTTGGTGATTTGTATACACATAGTCTGAGAGTCAGTGCTCTAGTCTAGAGTAGACTAAAAAATGGGGCAAAGTATGTGACCAACATGTGGCATCCTGTTTGCCTGGAATAACTGGAAATCTCCACCCTTGACTTGCAAACTCACATGTCACTGCTCAACCTGTGCTGTTTCCGGTCATGGGCAAATGATTCTAGACACACAGGATTACAAAATAACTCCTAAAATAAAGTCATTTTTAAGAAAAGTCCATTGTGCACTTAGTGTTAGCAGAGGTGATCACCAAGAGTCAAGTAGTGTCTCGTGGACGCTGGCCTTGTGTTTCCTCCCACCCCAAAGTTACCCATGAGAAACTGCTGACCCTTAGCATGGTTCACTTCACATCTGGAGTTTGCAGACATGAATGCTCGAGTTGGCATGGACTTTGTGAGAAACAAGTCTGCAGAACTGACTTAATTAAGAGGGCCCTTCTGGAGTTTATGCCAGGTGTCCAGAAATTTTAGTCTATCATCTCTCTTAGTAAGAAAAAAGATGCTACTAGTGGTACTTGCAAATGTAAATTCAGTGAAAACAAAATAATGGCAACAAATGATGGTGTGAGAGATAAAATAATTGTCTCCTTTCCTGAAGATAATTCACTCCCTAAATTCAGGAGTCCAGCAAGAATGATTTCTCAAACTTAAGAACATCCTTCAGGCAGTGAGGAGGGTCACTGGGTGGGTAGAGGATACATTTATTTTTAAATTTCTCTCTGCCAGATTATTTTTGTCTTGGCTACCTAAGGTGGTAAGTAGAGAATGACTAATCATTCACAAGAAATGGCTTCAAAACCCTGGCTGGCTCTTTACTCTCTTGGGGACATTGAGCAAACTGGTCAATTTTGGTTTACTCATTTCAACAAGGGATGCCTTGTTTCAGTTTTTTGTCAGTTGTGTGTATACAATGAAGTATTATAAAAAAGTCATGAGGTAGAATGTGAATCCTAGAAATGATAAAGTATTATTAACCATTGTATCACCAGGATCATTAATCTGGACCCAGGAGACATGTGTCCCTGGAAGTGTTGATTGTTTTTAGTTGATTTCTGTGACATAAACAGAGTTGAGGAGGTAAAATCTGCAAGAAGCAGATTTCAGTTCAAAATAAAGACATTTAACAGAGCCAAAAAATGATGGACTGTTAACTCAAGAGATAGATGATCAGTTCCCTATTGATGTAGACCTAAGTCGGAAGTCCATGGTGGTGTCTGTGGTGTCATTATTGGTGATGGGTTTGACTAGCTAATACTTAAAGCAACTTCGAAACAAACAATTCTTGAGTTTCATGAACCAAATATTCTGAAGAAATTTATAAGTGTGGTTAAGTAGACAGAGGCACTCCGAGGAACAAGTCCACATTTTGGTTAATTCTCTGGCCCTTAGAATTAGTAAAACACCTTTAAAAATTTTTTTTAAGGCTTTTGCAATAGGGTGTGTGTGCTTGCCTGAGAGAGGCAGTGAGAGGGAAAGTAAGAAATTCTTCCTAGAGGAGTTGGCCATGCCGCAATCCCACCTCCTCCATTCTCCTTCTGGGATTTTGGGTACACACTCAGGTGTGCCTGGCATAATTTTCAACAGACTGGATCCAGGACTCAAACTGTGGCCAACCATGTGGGAGTCCAGCATTATAACCACTATACAACCTGCTGGCCCCAATACCTAGATTGTTATTATGCCTTCAATGAATATTGATGAGTGAATAAGTTAATAAATAAATAAATAAATGGGTAACAAGAGATAAAATGTTGTAATATGTATAAGAAAAAGTTTAGTCATAATTCTGAAAATTTGTGTTCTTTGTGCTTTCTGCTTTTTTCTTTCATACTCAAATCTACATGTTCCTTCTGTCCCTTGCTAGAACTCTTTCCAAAATCTTTAGTTATCTCAGATATTTCCACACTCTCTCCCAACCAAAATCTGCAATGAAAAGTCAGGAAGCATTATTCAACTGAATAGGTAATTATGGAATTCTCATAAACCCTTGCTATGGTTGTTAATTTTACGTATCCATTTGACTAGACCATGGGTTGCCCAAACATTTGGCCAAACATTATTCTGGGTGTATCTATGAGGGTGTTTCTAAATGAGACTAATGTTTGAATTAGAAGACTGAATAAAGCAGATTACCCTCCCTAATACGAGTGTGTAGGCCTCATCCAGTCAAACACTGGTATAGGGGATCAGCAAATAGTGTAATGTTTATGTCACTGGGCTTCCACATATTTGACTATGGTTCAAGTCTCAGACCCAGCAGCTTAAAACTCACACCAGGCATGTGTGTGTGCGTGCTCAAGAACCTGAGAGGAGAATGGAAGAGAAGGAATCATTGTGGTGTGACCATCTCTCCAGAGGGTGATTTCTTGTTTTCTGTCTCTCTGGTGAGCCCACACGCCCTGTAGAGAAAGTATCTCAAACCCCCACCCCCCCAAAAAAAAACCCAAAACAAACAAAAGCAAAACAAAAACACATGAATAGAACAAAAAGGCTGAGTAAGTGGGAACTCTTTTTATCTGACTGCTTGAAATGAGACATTGGTATTTTCTATCCTTTGGACTTAGACTGAAACATTGACTCTTCTTGGCTTCAAGGCTGTTGGTGCTTGAACTAAAATTAACATCATTGGCCCTCCTAAGTTTTAAGCCTTTGGACTCAGGCTGGAACTACATTTGCTTTTCTGGGTCTCCAACTTGCTGTGGTTTTTCCGTGCCTCCACAACCCTGTCATATACACATATACACATGTGTGTGTGTCTTATTGGTTTGTTTTTACTTTCATGTTAGAAGATTTGCATCAATTTCTCTTTTGTTCCCTTTTACTTTATTTTTCTAATGGCTGGAGGGTATGCACACTTACCAGGAAGACAGAGAGAAGGTGATAAAGAAAGCTATCCCCAATGGGGTGTGGTCATGCCACAATCCCTTCTCCTCCACTTCTCCATCCTGTTGATACATGCCTGCACAAGTACCCAGTGTGTTTCTTGAGCTGGTGGGGCTGAGACTAAAAATGCTGTTGGCCATGTAGGATCCAGCATCCTTTAGCCATTAGGCTATGGAGCTGGCCCTGCAGTATTTGGATTTTAACAGGGATCAGAGAAGACTAAGGTTTGGCAAAGCAAGGAATAGGTAATTATGGAATTTAAGTCATACTGAGATGGAGTTGAAGTTGCTTACTTTGAGGGTAAAGAAAATAAGCACTGAAATAATTATTAAAAGGCATAGTCTACATAATGTGTGTGATATCATGAATACTCAGTAAATGCTATGAGATTGATAGACTTATTCTACAAAGGTCATTGTGATTAAAAACAAAAATAGCTAGTGTGTGGACCTTGAACTGGAATCAAAGACTCTCTAACTCCAAAGCCAAATCAATGCCCAGGTGACTTTGCAGAGACCCTGGGATCGTCTACTGTTTTGCACAAGAGACTTAGGTGGACTCTCATTATACCTTCACACTGCTTCACAGCTTCCAAAAATTTAGCACTTTTTACCTCATTCACATCTCAGAAGTTGACTTGTGAGGTAGGTACTATTTTTAATTTTACAGATAAGGCAGATAAGGAAGCTCCAGAGTGAAAGAAGTGAAGTGATTTGTGACTTATGCAGTTGAGACACAAGTCCCGGACCAGGTAGCTTGCTTTCTCACTTTTTGTCTCTTTATTTCTCTCTTTGTCTCTCTCTAGTGAGCTCCTTTATTCTACAGCAAATCAAAAACAATAATAATACATAAAGTTAAGTAAATAATTATTTTCAAAAAAAGATAATAATATTCCCTCCTTTGAATCTATCCTACCCTGTTGTAGTTGAATGTTCTACATTCAACTGTGTGGCCTGGTCCCTCTGTACCTGTCTATATGTGTGAGAATCCAGTTGAAAATCAGCATCAGAGGGAAGCAATGCTCTAAACTCCATCTTTTAGAGTCCCAAAATATTCAGACAAGGAAGGGCGACCTCTGTCCTCTTGCTGTCTCTGGCTGTCTGTCTCTCTGTCTGTCTCACATGCTCTCTCTCTCTCTTTAGATTTTTAATTTTTCAACCACTTCTCCTCACCCTGGGCATTTTCTTCTCACTTGTTAATTTTAGAAGCTGTTTTAAAACTGAAGTGTGTCCTGGTCTGTTCAGGGAAGCTATGCTCTAAACTCCATCTTCTAAACTCCCAAAATATTCAGACACGTAATCTCTTTCTGTGGATACCACATTGTAAAGCAGAGTGGAGGAAAGATTTTTGTCACAGAATGACCAGAAACCACTGCAGAGGCACAAGAAACATGAGAAACCAACAAAATATCTCTTCTCTATGGGAAAAGAACAATCCCTCATTGTCCACGGATAGTATAGTAGAACTCAGGGAAATGTTTGATAGAGAATTCAGAATATTCATCATGACAAAACTAAACAAGATGCAAGAACTGAGAGATAATGAACTCCAGAAGATGCAGGAGAAAAGAAGACAACAAGTTGCAGGAGGTAAGGAAATCCTTTCATGACCTGAAAGAGGAAATACACACCATAAAAAAGGAATCAAATGGAGCTGTTAGAAATGAAGGCTGCCATTCAGGAAGTCAAAACCTCACTCAAAGGTATTAAAAGTAGATAAGTTCATGCAGAAAATCGAGTCTTGGATATTGAAGGCAAAATCTCTTGGGCACGCAAACACTCATGCCCAGCGTGAGTTTAAAGCCACCAGGTCTGGGACTCAAACCACAGTCGACTACATGGGAGTCCAGCGACATAACCATTACGCTAACTGCTGGTCCCCATAAGCTGAAAGTTGAGTCCAGATTAACTGGCTCCAGGGTTCATATTCTTAGTCGCTATCCCAAACCATCCCAGTGATAGTCAATGGGAATGGCATGGTGAACAGTCAGGGGAGGAAGAAAGTGAGTTCTGTGCCGATTGAGCTTCTTATTTAAAGGCAAAGGGAAGGAAGGGATGGAGCTCTGAACTAGAAGTGCCCATGGCACATGGATGTGAAGACAAAAGTGTGAAGAGATGAGTCTAAAGAGGTTCACATATTTACCTTGCCTCTTCCAGGTGAAGACTTTTCTACTTTATTCAGAAGACAAGAAGCCATTGAAAAACTTTACAAAGCGAGTGACATGATATGATTTATACTTTCCGTGAAAACATTTAGAGCAGGCATGGAAGTGCAGGTACGTGGGCGAAAGCCTGAAGCAAGAAAGGAGACGAGGGGGAGGCATGGTGCTCACAGTTGTCCAGAGGCCGAGGGACAGAGAAAGGGCAGGCAGGAGGAACAGGGAGCCTGAGCTGGCCTGGGAAATGCGTGAGAAGTAGACCTAGAATTAATGAGCCATGCAGGCGAAGAACACGGAGAGCCTGAGGATTGTGACCAGGGCAGGTGGGTCCACA
>NW_006205418.1:1405971-1416667 GCF_000334495.1 Tupaia belangeri chinensis | reverse complement strand
CTAAGATCTAGCAGGAAGGAGTACGATACTCCTACTTTGGATATTAGGGCTGAGGTCTTACATGGGGGCACCGTGGGCTGGGTACATGGTTAGATCTGCCTGGGGTTTTGTACACACCGTGGGATGGGTACATGGGGACACTAGCATAGACGGAATTGCTGAGAAGCAGCAAATCTGGGAGGAAGTGGTATCCAGGGGCTTTGAAAAGCTGGGCTTATAAAATAGCTATATAACATTCTTTTATTCTGAATTTATTTTGAATGTCAATGGCAATAAAATAGCTAGATAAGTGACTGTTTTTCAAAGAAGGGAACACAAAGAAGGCTGTGGGGTAGCCAGGGTTCTCCGAACATGCCAGTTCTGTTGAGGGCCACAGACTAGCACCTACTCCAGCCCAGAGGATACCTACCCCATGTAGCAGAAATGAGTGTACACTGAGCACCTGAGATGTGCCCAGTACGGAGTCACCTGGTATTTGGGTTACCTGTTATTTGTCTGAATAAAATAGACAAGGTCTCTTAGGAGAGAGAGATGTTTCAGTGTCTGTTTAATGTCTAAGTGTGGCTCACTCGTTCCCTGCTATTTGCTTTCCTATTTCTAGCTATGAGGTCGGTTCACTGGGACTCCTCATTCCTTAATACGACCGGTGGAGGCGGACACCGAGTCCTTTTCACCAACCACCCAGACTGTAAGCTCGTGAGAGCGCGGTCGTGTCTGAGCCCGTACTCCACATACCCTAGGCTCCTGGCACATAAACAATCACCGCCATGTCAGCAAGAGCTCGCTGGACAGAAACAGAACAACATTCTGTGAAAGCGTATGATGCGGGGTCTTATTTTAAATGAGGGGGTGGCCAGAAAGACCTTTCTGAGGAAGTAGCAGTTTATATGAGGTTTGCAAGAAGCAGAGGTAGCTACAGAAACGAGAGGAGAGAACATTCCAGAGAGAGGGTAAGGGAGAAAGGCAGGGAGGGATGAGAGGAGGTTCCTCCACTGGGAGGGCCCCCTCTCTCCCCAGAGTGAACAGACCTAGCTGCATTACATCTTTCTCATGTCAAATAGTGGTTCCTTGGGACCAGCAGTTAGTGTAATGGCTATGTCGCTGGACTCCCACGTGGTCGACTGCAGTTCGCGTCCCAGACCCGGTGGCTTAAAACTCATGCCGGGTGCACGTGTGTGTGTGTGTGTGTGTGTGTGTGTGTGTGTGTCCAAGATCCCGAGAGGAGAATGGAGGAGAAGGGATTGTGGCGTGGCCATCCCCCCTGGGGGGTGATTTCTCGCTTTCTGTCTCTCTGTCTCTCTCTGTCTGGCAAGCACATGTGCCCTATAGCAAAATAAAATAAAATAAAATAAAATAAAATAAAATAAAATAAAATAAAATAAAATGGTGGTTCCTTTAAGCTTCTGTAAAATGCCATTTCAGGAAATCTTATTTTCTGTTTTGCAAAATGACTCATGTAAAAGAGCTCTTTTATTTTCATTGGCATTAAAAATAAATTCAGAATAAAATAACTTGAAACCATATTTATTTTCATTCTTGATTTTTTTCTTTTAATAAGAAATGATGAAACTGCAAGCTTCGTTTTTCTTTTCCTATTTTAAAATGAATTTCTCCATGCTGGCAGATGCCAGATGCCTACCCCAAACCCCTGGGGATAATGCTGCCTTCAGTCCCTTCCCTCCCTCCACCCTGATGGCCAGAGGCTGGCGTGGTCCCCGTCTGCCCTCCGGGCTGGGCCGGGGGAGCTGCTGAGACACACCCTGCGCCTGGTTCCAGGACATGATGCCTCTGTCTAGGCCAGCTTGGCCGAAGGCTTTTGTGCCCACAGGTGAGTCCCCCTGTTCCTGAGGCTCCGGGCATGCTGCTTCCTGGTTAGAGGATTGGAAGAGGGTTACCAACCCTCTGCAGCTCAGAACCCTGAACGGGGAAGAAAAAATGGCACGGTCATGTAAGCGCCTGGGAAAAGGCCTGGTGTCCACTAGCAGGCATTTCAAAGCAGGCCTGACCCCCTGCTGACCTGGCCTCTTTCTCTCTAAAATTCAGTCCTTAATGTGTCTGTTTGGACCCAAGACCCCTCAATCCCAATTGAAAGAAAAGCAAGGAACGCTTAGTGAACCGATCCAAGGAAGTTGGGGTGGGCACATATCCTAGAGCTATAAGAATGCTTCTGAGGGGGACCAGCAGTTAGCGTAATGGCTATGTCGCTGACTCCCATGTAGTCGACTGTGGCTTGCATCCCAGACCCTGTGGCTTAAAACTCATGCCGGGCACATGTGCGTGAGTGCCCAAGATCCTGAGAGGAGAACGGAGGAGAAGGGATTGTGGTGTGGCCATCCCTCCTGGGGGGTGATTTTTCGCTTTCTGTCTCTCTCTGCCTTTCTAGTGAGCGCACGTGCCCTGTAACAAAAAACCTCTCCAAGAAGAAAAGAAAAGAAAAAAGAATGCTTCTGAGGTCAGAAACTATGGGCAACCTAAATACAGACGTTCTTTTGTTTTGTTTTGTTTCTGTTTTTGTTTTGTAGGTTTTCACCACAGGGCACAAGTACTCACTGGAGAGAGAGATAGAGAGAGACAGTGAGAGGGAAGGTGAGAAATCACTCCCCAGAAGGGATGGCCATGCTGCAATCCCTTCTCTTCCATTCTCCTCTTGGAATCTGGAGTACATACACACATGTGCCCAGTGTGAAGCCTCCAAGTTCAGGACTCAAACTATGGTTGGTCATGTGGAAGTCCAACACCTTAACCACTGTGCTACCTGCTGGCCCCTAAATACAAATGTTTTTCACTACTTCGATGTGTTCATGGGTGTGAGTCCATGGAGGGCTGGATAGAGGCTTAGGGAGGAGGGACTGGACTCTAGGGAATGGAATGATCGAGAGTAACATTCCTGCAGGTGCAGCAAAGCTCCCCGATGCCACTGTGGGAGAAGTGTGGTCAAGGTGCCATTTCAGTGCAGAGAGGCCAGGCTGTTGTGGTCCACGTGCAGGAGTGAGTGCAAGGGAGGTGTCGCTATGGAGCTTAGGATGTAGGGGCCATCATTGGAGTAGGCATCAGCTGAGTGCTAGGAGAGAGTAGGAAGAAGTTGTCTGCGGCCTCCTCACAAGCATTTACATATAAAGGAAATAAAAGGCTAACTAGGAATTACCAGTAGCAGCAAGCCATTCTTTGCCTTTTTCAACATCTAGATTCTCCTGCCTTCCTCGACTCATGGCCCCTTTTTCCATCTTTCAATTGGCAGGACTGGGCAGAGCTTTCCTCATGGTGCGTCACTCAGAATTTCTGTTCTGCTTGCCTCTTCTACATTTAAGAACACTTGTGACTGTATTGGGCCCACCTGGATAATTCAGGGCGATTTCTCTATTTTAAGGCCTGCTAATTAGCAACCTCAATTCCATTTGCAACCTTACTTTCCCCTGTCATGTAACGATTCATTTATAGTCTCTAAGCATCAAGACAGAGACATATTTGGGGGCTGCTCTTCTGCCTTCCACAGACACTACTGCATGAAATCAAGTGGGCTATTTAAATTGGGTGAGGGGAACATACAAATGTAAGGCACTGGACGAGTCTGAGGTTTCAGCATCAGAGCTCACGTGCTGTGTGACCCTGGAAGCCGTTTTTGGTGTCTTCACCTGTGGATCAGCAAACCTATCTGAAGACAGAAACAAGGTGGGGAGAAAGGAAGCAACAGGGTGGGTCGATGTCTTGCTCCTTTCTTAGCATTAATATAATTAATATGATCTTAGGATTGATATACAAAACTTGCCTGTTTACAAAGATTCTAGATATCATCCTCCCAAAGGAAAGAAAGTGGGAAACAGGTAGGGTGGGAGGCTTGCCTGTCTCAGAATCTCAGGTGCAGTGTATCTTTGGGTGAGTTACCTACTTTGTGCTTCTCAATTTGACTCCCTACAGGAGGGCTCGTGTGCAGAGTCCTATCCTAACACTTCGGTGCCTCCTCAAAAGTTGTGCTGCGGCCCAAGATCCCGAGAGGAGAATGGAGGAGAAGGGATTGTGGCATGACCATCCCCCCTGCCCCCAGGGGGAGAAAGTGATTTCTCGCTTTCTGTCTCTATGTCTCTGTCTGTCTGGTGAGCGCATGTGCCCTATAGCGAAAAAATCTCTCCAAAAAAAGAAAAAAAAAACGAGTTGTGCTGCAGTTACTGTAAACTCAGGGCTAAAGGGACTCACTCCTTGAGGTAAACGTTGAGGCTGTACCGGGATTTGTTTCTATGTGAAGCTAACTCCAGACAGAAGTTCTAAGCCAAGGGCCACCTGCTTGGGTTCTGTGGTTTATAAACAGACACAACATAAACACCAGGGTTTCTCTGAGCAAGGGACAGACTCCATTTCAACCCCTCGTGAGGCAAACCCAGAAAATATCTGTAAGATATTGGTTGTGGGGGCACTGGGCTTGGGGTACAGTATGTATATGTCATCTCCGTGCACATTCCATAGATGCCAGGAGCTGGAGAGTGGCCCCTGGGCAAGTAAACATACGTTTTCTTTGTTCAATGTTAAATATACTGCTTACCAGATAAAAGAAGAAATATACCTAGAGTTGTAAGTAATTTACACAGTAAGATGAGCTCATGAGCAGCTGAGTAATGGGTACCTTCTGTACACTATGACCATGGTCCTACTGTGACCATGTTGGGACAGCATTCGTTGCTCAGCTTCTGCAAGACACAGTCACAAGGACCATGCAATGTTTAAAGAGATCCACGTGTCCCAAGAGTTCCTTGTCTTGAGTTCTTTAGCCAGAACAGAACTGATGACTAAACATCCCATTCTGGTCCTTCCCTGAGGCTACCTGGCACCAAGAAAACAGCACCATTCAACAACGACATCATAGAAACTTTTCTGAAAATCTAGATTCCTGCCCATACCCGACCCTCCTTGTGTCATATTCCTGACCTGTGTTTGAAAGCCCTGCTTGCTCCTCAGTTGTGCGGATGGTACTTTAAGACTCTACCACTTTCCTGGTTGGTATCTTCCATAATAAAATCTTTCTCTGTGCAAACTCTTATCTCAGAAATTGGCTTACTGTGCAAACAGCAGTCAGGCTCAGTTGTTCATTTATCTGCCAATAAGTTCTATTTTTCCCATTCGATCCATTCCCCAGATCTTAGAATGTATACTGGAAGGGTTTCATGGTCTTATTTTTAATAAGTGAGACCTGGCCTGCTTGACTGGCCAGTGACCAGACCAAGACTCAATCCATTGCCTTTCCCTCCATGAAGTCTTTGAGCTACTCCTTATGCCTGAGGATCATGGACTTCCCAAGGGAAAACTAAGGCTTGTAAATTTCCTAATTTATTTAGAGGTTAGGGCAATGGGCATGGTGGTTACTCTCACACATCTCCCAGCTGAGAGCTTGAGAGGCAATGATGGTACTCTGCAGTATGGGTCACAACACAGGAATGTGCAAGGGATGCCTCCGACTCAGGAATGTGGCCTGAACTAGTGTGGAGAGGGATAGAGAGATAGAGGGATAGGGTCTCACAGGGAGGAAATGATACTTGTACTGAATGCTGAAGACTAAGTGTCTTTACTGGACAAGATGGGACAAATGAATTCCAGGCAATAGAAGAGAGGTGAGAGATGCCATTCTTCCAGAGAACGGTATGTGTTTCCCTGTGATGGGCATGGGTGGCAGGAGCGAGCTGCAGTGTGACAGCAGAGCTGAGGTCAGAAAGACCTGGGCTCACATCTCATCTGCATTAGTTCCTTATGCAGCTTAACCTCTCCATGTCCGTCTTTCACATCTGGAAGTAGAAACAATTTTGCATCAAAGACTTTTATGATGATTGTATCAGGTAATAATAAAAACAGGAAGCATAATATTTATTATTAACAGATAGTATGCTAAGGGTTTTATAACTATCAACCTGTTTAATCTTCTCAACTCTTTGTGATAAACACTGCCATTTCCCCTACTCTACACATTCGGCATCTGAACGTAGAAAAATAAGTAACATGCCCGAGGTCATATGCTAATGGAGCAGAGCTGAAATTCAGGCTCTGTTCTTAACCAGCACAAAACACTAGGCCAAGGCCAAACACGAGACAAGCAGAGAGGCAGGCAGAGGGGTTGTTGCTGAGCTGCAGAGGTGAGCGAGGTCACACGGTGAAGTCACCACTCATCCTGTATCCCTGCAGTACTGACGCTCAGTGAGGATCGGACACGACACAGTCAGATTTTCATTGTAGGCTGGTCTCTATGGTTTCAGGGTATAGGGGTACCTGGATCAATGAAGGAAAACATCGTCTTTGCAGGATATTGGAGGACATTTTAGATGTATAGAGAAAGAAAATGAAGAGCCCTCATTCATAGCCTTTACAGTGTCGAGAAAGCACAGAAGACAAAGGAAGCAAGACTGAGATGTGACTTGGGACTGCCAAAGTGCCATCGAAGCTATGCCTGTGATTATAGTATACGCACTTCTTTTCAGAGTTTTTCTATAAAATGGACAAGTCTATCTAAAAGCTTGGTTTACAAATCAATTTGGACAAACATACAAAGCAACATTAAAATATCTGCTTAGGCAAGAAAACTCACTTAATAGTTTTAGTAAATAAAGGTTCATGTTAATAAGACCTTGTTAATCACAGATAGTGGTAAGGCATCAGGCAGCAATAAGGGGTCTGGAGGTCCAGAACGTATTCGTATGCTGACTCTGTATTCCCATCAGTAAAATACAGTGCTTGAAAGCCAAAACAGTATTTACTTGGAAGCACGTTAGATGCAATATCTGTAAATCTCCTATTTATTGAGCACCTACTACACTATCTAATTGGCACTCCTTTCAGAGGGTCTAAGTGATAACTACGCCCAGGCACTGTACTCCCAGTCCTTTCCTTGTTTCATCATCGGCACTGCCATGTGAGGTTGGTATGATTACCACCTTCCTTTTATGCCTAAAGAAACAGTTTCAGGGAAGTTGTTTTCCCAAGGTCTCAGAGCTAATTTTAAATTTGAATTTTTCTGACATTAAAACTCCTATGTCTGATTCTTGGGGTTTGGTGACAAGGAGAGATCAATACACACGTAGTCATGATTCTCTGTAGCCACGCCCCTTCAGTGTGACTTCCTGGATCTTCCCGTCAGCAGGTGAAAGCTGCTCCCTCTTCTCTGACTGTGGGCTGCCTGTCACTTGCTCTGCTGGTAGAACATGGTGGGAGCACTGCTGCGCCAGTTCCAAGGCCAGATCAGGAGACCTTGCTCACTTTTCTCAGCTCCTTTGCAACCTTGTCCAGTAACCCACTAAGCAAACAGCAGCATACTGCCCTGCTGCAAGACAAGAGCCACGTGGCCTAGTGACCCCACACCCCAGCTGACAGCTGCAGACATACAAGACTGTTGCAGGTCAGCTGTCATCCGTCATCATCCCTGCTGACATCACACAAGTATGACATCAAACCAGAGGAGCCGAACAGACCATAAGGACGGCCCAGTTAATTCTCATAGATGAAGCTCAATAAAGATGAAGCTTATTGCTTCAAGTCACTGTTTTTGGGCTTGTTTGCTGGGCAGTATTATTGTTAACTATTATAACCATTACATTTATTCTTCATACTGGAACACTTCTGAAAAGGAAAGATGCTCGGGACCAGCAGTTAGCATAATGGCTATGTCATTGGACTCCCATGTAGTTGCCTGCAGTTCATGTCCCGGACCAGGTGGTTTAAACTCATGCTGGGTGCGTACCCAGGATCCCAAGAGGAGAATGGAGGAGAAGGGATTGTGCCATGGCCATCCCTCCTGGGGGTGATTTTTCGCTTTCTGTCTCTCTGTCTCTTTCTGTCTTTCTGGCGAGTGCACGCAGCCTATAGCAAAAACCTCTAAAAAAAAAATAAAAAAAGAAAGAAAAGGAAAGGAAGGAAAGATGCTCTATTAATAAGTACACCAAGGTGTTTGCTGGGCAGTATTATTGTTAACTATTATAACCATTACATTTATTCTTCATACTGGAACACTTCTGAAAAGGAAAGATGCTCGGGACCAGCAGTTAGCATAATGGCTATGTCATTGGACTCCCATGTAGTTGCCTGCAGTTCATGTCCCGGACCAGGTGGTTTAAACTCATGCTGGGTGCGTACCCAGGATCCCAAGAGGAGAATGGAGGAGAAGGGATTGTGCCATGGCCATCCCTCCTGGGGGTGATTTTTCGCTTTCTGTCTCTCTGTCTCTTTCTTCTGTTCTGGCGAGTGCACGCAGCCTATAGCAAAAACCTCTAAAAAAAAAATAAAAAAGAAAGAAAAGGAAAGGAAAGGAAAGATGCTCTATTAATAAGTACACCAAGGCAATAGACAAAAGAGAGCTACCCTAGGTTACCTTCTCTCTGGGAATCCTAAGTCAGGAAAATATGTGGATCTGAACTCTGGGCAGCAATGCACCTTTTGGGTTTCTGAGCAGAGGAGTGAAACACTGAGACTGGTTGGTTTTCTGTGTTTAATAGTCTGAGGGAGGTGAGTGGAAGAAATGGCAAAAAGATGGAGGCTGATCATAATTAAAAGGCAGGAGGAGAAAAACGTGGTAAGGAGACACTTGTGAAGAAAGAAGGCAACAGCCTTCCTGTGTACATTTTTGCCAAAATATCCACATTTTCCTTTTATTGTGTTTGCTATCATAGCCCACTCCAGCAATAAGAGCTAATGCTCCTAAAGCGCTGATTAAGTACTAGACACTACTCTAGCTAATTTCAAAGTACCAACTCATTTCATCCTCACAACTCATTAGAGATAGGCACTGTCCTTATTCCCATTTTATAGCCAAGGAGACTGTTTTGGAGGGAAATGATTGCGCCTGAGGAAGAGTATCATAGGACCAGCAGTTAGCGTAATGGCTATGTCGCTGGACTCCCAT
Source organism: Tupaia belangeri chinensis (assembly GCF_000334495.1). NCBI lineage: Eukaryota > Metazoa > Chordata > Mammalia > Scandentia > Tupaiidae > Tupaia > Tupaia belangeri. The sequence goes on along the minus strand of NW_006205418.1, from coordinate 1,407,798 downwards.
GTAGTTGTTCACAGTTCAAGTCCTGGACCCGGTGGCTTAAACTCACGCTCAGCGCATGTGCACGGGTGCCCAAGATCCTGAGAGGAGAATGGAGGAGAAGGGATTGCGGCATGGCCATCCCCCCTGGAGGGTGATTTCTTGCTTTCTATCTCTCTGTCTCTGTCTTTCTGGCTAGTGCACACGCCTAATAAGAAAAAAAAAAAAACTCTCCAGAAAAAGGGAAAAAAAAACAAAAAGGAAGCGCATCATTGAAAATAGAGCTTGATGGGTTCATCTCCAAGGTCAGGGAGATTATCTCTCTTCCTGTCCTGGTGGCTTCTAGACAAACATGTTTACTACCAGATTATGGCAATCACTACCACAGGTGTAACTGCCATGCCTTGTGTCTCCCTTCACACTGTCCCCTCCTCAAGCTCAAGCTCTTCAATTTTTGTAGGGTCCTCTAAACAGAGTGCCAACTCACTGAAAGCCAAATAAATGATTTGATGAAAGAACATCATGGTATTGACAGGTAGAAGATCCTATTCACTTTACACTTGAAACCTGATGCTGTAAGAATGTTTCCTTATGGGTTTGAGGTCTTTGACTCTGAGCATTAGATGAGTGACATTTATAACCCAAGGATCTAATTTGATCTCATGGGTGGTTTCACACTTAAGGTGTGATAGTCTGAGCAGCTCAGCAAGAGAAAAACTTGTAGAGCAATCTAATAGATTTAGAACTTAGGGGCAATATCTTCTCCTCTCCCTAAAAGTAGGCACTGGTGGTCAAACCTATATCTGGGACACTAAAGCATTTCCACTCTTAACTGCTCCATGGTGCTGTCCTGGCGGGCCTCAGGAATAGGAACGCTCAGAGGTTCTGTCTTCACGCAGCATGGGGTCCAGATCCAATATGAGCATAAGAATGATCTATTTGTCTCTAGCAAGTGCTCTCTACTGTGGGTCTCTAAACTCACAGAAGACCTTCTAAGTTAATACTTCTGGGTCATAGAACATTCTTTCCCAAAGAGTACCTGCCAAGTAATTCTGAAATATAAAACGTATATAATAATTCATAAAACAAAACATCTTAGAGGATACTGGAACAGAGTCTTAAAAACACATACGCTTAGATGTTCTTTACTAAGTCTTTTTTGTTTTGAAAAACTGGTTTAGTTTCATGTAAAAAAAGAAAGATATTTTTATCTTTCTCTCACTCCCTTTCATTTCAAACATTGGAACATCTGTCTCTTTCCTAGACATTGAGTAGTGGAGGCGTCTGCAGGCAGGGCAGCTGGCCTCTTTCCAGTTCTCCCACTGAGAGCCTGAGTGACTTGCTTCACCAATTAACTTCCTGGCCCCCAGAGTACCTTCTCTACTAAAGGAAGAAACTGAAGCAGATTGCGTACCTGAAGTCCTTTCCGATGCCCACTTCTACTGAAGTATTTACAGTAAGCATTCCAAACCAGTTCTGTGACCTGCTCCATGAAAAGAAGGTTTGAAGCTTGAAGAAATTTCAGAAATACCCTTGGGGATTCCAGAGGCCCATTGGCATATTGAACAGGATATGCATGTGGAAATATTGGCTAAGGCACAGGAGACAATTGCTAATGTGTTTCAAAGGAGGGGCTATAGCTTATGCAGAAAGTTCACTGCGGATGAGCCAAAGCTAGTTAGATGCCTCACCTATGTCTAGGGTATCAAAAGGTCCAACAGAGTAATGAGAATTTTTTTAAATACATATTTTTGGAAAAGATATTGCTGTGCTGTGAGGTCCTTGCACCTCATAAAGAGGAAGCGGAAGAGGCACCTGCTTCTCATCTTGAGCCTGGCGATGAGGATGGGG
>NW_006205418.1:1405670-1405940 GCF_000334495.1 Tupaia belangeri chinensis | reverse complement strand
AGGACCATGCAGTGATGATGCGTAAGACCCTGCATTGGCCTATGGGCAGGAGGTGGATGTTGGTGGTAGTCACAGGGTTGTGGAATTAGTCTTCCCTGGCAAAACTAATGACCTGACCAGTGGTGAATGGATGAACTGGAGAGGGATGGGGTAAGGCTATTGACCATCCTGTACACCAAGAATTTCTCAAGGCAGAGAATGTGCAGGTTTTTTTTTTTTTTTTTTTTTTTTTTTTTTTTTTTTTTTTTTTTTTTTTTTTTTTTTTGTGTT
>NW_006205418.1:1386533-1405553 GCF_000334495.1 Tupaia belangeri chinensis | reverse complement strand
CACACACGTGCCTGGTGTGAGTTTAAGCCATTGGGTCTGGGACTCGAACCATGGTTGACTACATGGGAGTCCAGCGACATATCCATTATGCCATCTGCTCCTTCCTGTGTAGGTCTTTTTTAATAAACAAAATACGTGCTGTGAACAAGAGAGAGCTGGTGTAGAGTTACCTTAGCTTTTGCCCAAGAGGAACTGGATGCCGGGGTGAAAGCTCTCAGTCAAGAAGAGGCAGAGCAGATGGAGAAGGGAGATGAGCCTATCATACGTTCCATCCCGCTGCAGAGAGAGCCTCCAACAGTGGGGGCTGCGGCAAAGGCTCTGAGGTTGACCTTCTTTCAGACACTTAATGGGTTTTTCCTGTAACTGTCAAACCCAGACACCCGCTCACAACAAAACTTCCTGTCCTTCTTTCCTTCTTTTCCCACATGCTACAAACCTAGAGAGGCAGACCCTCTGGGGAGGACTGGTGAAAAAAAGGGGTAAGGCGGAGAAAGAGCCAAAGTCAGGTAGCGCCCCCTTCCTTAACTACAGGCTGCACACACGTTCACTCCCACAGGGCACGGCCGAGCCTCAGAAGACTAAGTCAAGATTGGAATTGTGCTTTGTAATGTTACAAGGCCAGACAGTGACACAGTCAGCAGCAAACTGAGCCACAGTGCTGGAAGCATGTGGCCTACCCCTGGTTTGTGTCCCTGGTCAGCCTGAAACACACTGGTACATGTACAGTGTCCTGATGAGCTGGAGGACTGGGGAAAGGAGACTGATGTGATGAGACCCTGTTGAGAGTGCGTCCGTGTCTCATGCGTATGCGCTTTCTCTCCTCACGAACACAAAAAGGAAACTTGGGCCAGCTGGCGATGTGGTGGTTAAGGCACTGGATCCCACATGGCCAAGTGGGTTCAAGTCCTGGACTCAGTGGCTCAAAAAACACACTGGGCACGTGTGTGTGTTTGCTGAAATCCCGAGAGGAGTGTAGAAGGGAAGAGATTGTGGCATGGCCATACCCCTGGGGTGTGATGTTCTACTTTCCCTCTCTGTCTTTCTCTAGCTGGCACATGCATTCTATGGCAAAAAAATTAAATAAATAAATAAATAAATAAACAAACTAAAAGAAATTCATAAACTTTTTTTTTTGGAGAGGTTTTTGCTACAGGGCACTTGTGCTCACCAGAGAGACAGGGAGAGACAGAGAGACAGAAAGCGAGAAATCACCCCCTGGGGGGATGGCCATGCTACAATCCCTTCTCCTCCATTCTTCTCTTGGGATCTTGGGCACGCACGCACACACACCCAGGGTGAGTTTAAGCCACTGGGTTCAGGACTCGAACCACGATCTACCACATGGGAGTCAGTGACATAGCCATTACACCAACTGCTGGCCCCAGTCATAAACTTTTAAACAAAAAGGTAAGATTGTGCTTGGGACTTAAAACTGAGTAGAATATTTTGAATTACTTAAGCGAGATTAAGGGCAAGATACACTCTTTTTTCCTAAGCCCTCTGGATACACTTGAAAAGAGAAACAGAAAAAAAAAAAAATAGTTTCGTGGTTACATCCAGCAAGTTATGCTCTGAAAAGTCTCCAACAAAGAAACCTGCTACCTTTGCCCTGGGGTTTTCAAACTTACTTTCTTACTAACTTCTTTTTGTCATAGAAGACCAATTCATATGTTATGAAAATAGAATCATTTTAAATACACTTAGGTAAATGTTGTTCAAATCATCGAATATTTTCTTCTAGAATAACATACAAGGCGTTGTTTTGATTAAAAAAAATCATAGACTGGGAACCAGCAGTTAGCGTAATGGCTATGTCGCTGGATTCCCACGTAGTCGACCACGGTTCGTGTCCGGATCGAGCCGGCCAGCAGTTCCGGACCCCAGGCGGACTGAGGCTGCAGGCCCGACCCTACCGCAACTCCACGTATCCCCACCATCCTTCCTCCTTGGACTCCAGGTTGGTTGCCTGGGACTTTAAGGCGAACCCACACCCCTCCCCACCCGAAACCCGGATCGAGCCGGCCAGCAGTTCCGGACCCCAGGCGGACTGAGGCTGCAGGCCCGACCCTACCGCAACTCCACGTATCCCCACCATCCTTCCTCCTTGGACTCCAGGTTGGTTGCCTGGGACTTTAAGGCGAACCCACACCCCTCCCCACCCGAAACCCGGATCGAGCCGGCCAGCAGTTCCGGACACCAGGCGGACTGAGGCTGCAGGCCCGACCAACCTGGTACTGTCATTCATTGTCTGATCCATTTCCACTAGCCTTTGGAGTGTTTGAATTTTGGTGAGTTGAGTAGCGCGCGGTGCGCGATTTTCTTTTTCCATTTTGTTTTTCTTTGCTCTTGGGGTGTTGCTTGTTTGGTCAGTTGAAGGCTCACTACTCCTTAGAAACAGCGAGCACTTTGGGCCTTCCAGGGCTAGTGGCAACAGTTAATGGTAATTGTGAGTAATAGGTAGGCCAACCATAAGAGAAATCATCAATCTTCTAAGCCTGTACAACTTTTATGAATCAGAGATACCTGAAATAAGTTGGCAAGAAACATATAGATTACCTGATGACTAAAAACAATCGCAAAGGCTCAAGAAATATGAGCAACCAACAAAAGGCCTCTCCGTCAAGGGAAATCATCAATCCTACATCACCCACAGTCAATACAATGGACGTCGTGGACATGTCTGATAAGGAATTCAGAATATTTGTAGTGACCAAACTAACTGAGATGGAAGAGAAAAGAGACAAGGAGCTCCAGGAGATGAGGAAGTCCTTTAATGACTTGAAAGAAGAAATGGATACCCTAAACAAGAACCAGATGGAACTTCTAGGTTTGAAGAATGTGATAGAGGAAATCAAAACCTCCCTTGAAAGCATTAAATGTAGGTTAGACCAGGCAGAAGACCGAATCTCTAACGTAGAAGACAAAACATCTGACCTAGATAAAAGTATCAAGAAGATTGAGAAAACAACCATGAAAAATGAGGATAATATACGAGGAATACTGGACACCATCAAGCGCCCCAACATTCGGATAATTGGTATTCCGGAGGAGGAAGAAAATAATAAGGGCCTGGAAAATTTATTCCATGAGATCCTGGAAGAAAACTTTCCAAATCTAGAAAGGCATTCAAATATCCAGACCCAAGAAATACAGAGGACCCCAAGTAGAATCAACCCAAGAAGATCATCTCCAAGGCACATCATAGCCAGACTGGCAAAAACAACAGATAAAGACAAGATACTAAAGTTGGCAAGAGGGAAACGCCAGGTTACTTACAAAGGTCACCCCATCAGGCTAACATCGGATCTCTCAGCAGAAACAATGCAGGAAAGGAAAGAATGGGGAAGCATAGTCAAAGTGTTGAGTGAAAAACAATTTCAACCAAGAATACTATACCCGGCAAAATTATCTTTTATATGGGAAAAAAAGATAAAAACATTCTCAAATAAACAAAATTTGAAGGAATTTACCAACACCAGACCAGCTCTTCAAGAGGTTTTGAAGGGAGTACTATACCAGGAAAACTAAAAAATCAGAGACAGTTATACGAGAACAAAAAACAACTAAGAAAATGGCTCACTTAATGATAGGATCAGGTATGGAAATATCGATAATTACATTGAATGTCAATGGATTAAATTCCCCAGTTAAGAGACATAGACTAGCTGAATGGATAAGAAAACAGAAACCCTCTATCTGTTGCCTACAAGAAACTCACTTTATGGATAAAGATATACATAGACTAAAAGTCAAGGGCTGGAAAAAGATATTCCATGCAAATGGAAATCAGAAAAAGGCTGGAGTAGCGATATTGATCTCAGACAAAATAGATTTTAAAACAAAGACTGTAAGAAGAGACAAAGAAGGGCATTATATAATAGTAGATGGGGTAATCCAGCAAGAAGATATAACCCTTATAAATATCTACGCACCCAACTCAGGTGCGCCTAAATATGTGAAGGAAAGACTGCTGGAGCTAAAAGGAGACATAGGGAAAAATACTATAATTGTTGGAGATCTCAACACCCCGTTATCTCCTATAGACAGATCTTCTAGACAGAAAATAAATAGAGAGATACAGGACTTAAATGATACTATAAATGGAATGGGCTTGACAGATATCTATAGAACTTTCCACCCTACATCCACAACATATACATTTTTCTCACCCCGACATGGAACCTTTTCAAAGATAGATCATATATTAGGACACAAATCAAGCCTTTACAGATTCAAAGGCATAGAAACTGTACCCAGCATCTTCTCTGACCATGATGGAATTAAACTCAAGATTAATTTCAAGAAACAACCCCGAAAACACACGAACACATGGAAACTGAACAACCTACTTCTGAATGACTTCTTCACTACTGAAGAAATTAAGGCTGAAATAAACAAATTTATGGAAACAAATGATAATGAGGACACAAGTGTCCAGAACCTATGGGACACAGCAAAAGCAGTCATAAGAGGGAAATTCATAGCAATTAGTGCACATAAGAAAAGGATGGAAAGATGGCAAGTAGATAACTTATCATCATGCCTCAGAGAACTGGAAAAACAACAACAAACGAACCCCCAAAATGCCAGGCGAAAAGAAATAATAAAGGTTCGAGCAGAAATAAATGAAATAGAAAATAAACGAACCATACAGAAAATAAATGAAAGCAAAAGCTGGTTCTTTGAAAAGATCAACAAGATTGATACTCCATTGGCTAGACTGATCAAGAAGAAGAAAGAAAGAAACCAGATTAATCAAATATGTGATGAAACAGGCAATATTACCACGGACATAGCAGAAATACATAATATCATTAGAGGATACTATGAGCGACTTTACGCCAACAAACAAGATAACCTGGAGGAGATGGACAAATTCCTGGATGCATATAAACTACCAAGATTGGATCAGGAAGACATAGAGAATCTGAATAGACCTATAACAAGCCAGGAGATTGAATCAGTAATTAATAATCTCCCAACAAAGAAAAGCCCAGGCCCAGATGGCTTCACTTGTGAATTCTACAAAACTTTCAAGGAAGAATTAACCCCTATCTTACTAAAATTATTTCTAAAGATTCAAAAGGAAGGAAACCTTCCAAATTCATTTTATGAAGCCTCCATCATCCTCATCCCCAAAACAGATAAGGATATGACAAAAAAGGAAAACTACAGACCAATATCATTGATGAATATAGATGCGAAAATTCTCAACAAGATACTCGCAAATCGTATCCAACAACATATAACAAAGATCATTCATCACGACCAGGTAGGCTTTATACCAGGGATGCAAGGGTGGTTCAATATACGCAAGACCATAAATGTAATACACCACATTAACAGAAAGAAAGATAAAAACCATATGATCATCTCAATTGATGCGGAGAAAGCGTTTGATAAAATACAACATCCTTTTATGATTAAGACTCTCAGTAAGATTGGTATAGAAGGGTCATTTCTGAACACAATAAAAGCAATCTATGAAAAACCTACAGCTAATATTATACTGAATGGGGAAAAGCTGAAAGCTTTTCCTCTGAAAACAGGTACTAGGCAAGGCTGCCCACTTTCTCCACTGCTCTTTAATATAGTACTGGAAGTCTTAGCTATTGCAATCAGAGAAGAGAACAGTATTAAAGGCATTCGAATAGGCAAAGAAGAGTTGAAAATATCTTTATTTGCAGATGACATGATGGTATACTTAGAAGACCCAAAGGTATCCATGAAAAAACTGCTTGAAGTAATAAGTGAATACAGTAAGGTGGCAGGATACAAAATCAATATCCAAAAATCTATAGCATTTCTATTTATGAACAACAAGTTGAATGAAGCAGAGCTGAAGAAAGGAATCCCTTTCACCGTAGCCACAAGATGTATAAGATATCTAGGGATAAACCTAACTAAGAAAGTCAAAGACCTTTATAAAGAAAACTACGAGAATCTTAAAAAAGACATTGAAAGTGACATAAAAAAGTGGAAGGACATCCCATGCTCCTGGATTGGTAGAATTAACATAATCAAAATGGCAATTCTACCCAAATTAATCTACATGTTTAATGCAATTCCAATCAAAATACCAGAGATATTCTTCAGAGATCTAGAAAAGACAATTATAGAATTTGTCTGGAACCATAAAAGACCTCGTATTGCAAAAGCAATCCTGCGTAAGAAGAATGGAGTAGGAGGCATATCACTCCCTGATCCCAAGATATACTATAAAGCTGTGGTCATCAAAACAGCATGGTATTGGCATAAAAACAGACATGTGGACCAATGGAAGAGAATAGAGACCCCAGAAATAACTCCCAAAGCTTATAGCCAACTGATCTTTGACAAAGGATATCAGTCAATCCATTGGGAAAAGGAAAACCTCTTTAGTAAATGGTGCTGGAAAAACTGGGTATCCACCTGCAGAAAGATGAAACTGAACCCCCATCTTTCACCATTAACAACAGTCAACTCAAAATGGATCAAAGATCTGAACCTAAGACCTCAGACAATAAAACTACTTGTGGAAAATGCTGGGGAAACTCTGGGAGACATTGGAGTAGGCAAAGACTTCTTAAATAAGACTCCCAAAGCACAGGCAATAATCCCTAAAATAGACAAGTGGGACTATATTAGACTAAGAAGTTTCTGCACAGCAAAGGACACAGTAACAAGTGTGAACCGACAACCCTCAGAATGGGAAAATATTTTTGTTAAATATGCCTCAGACAAGGGACTGATAACGAGAATACATAGGGAACTCAAGTGCCTTATGCGAAAAAAAATGATTAACCCGATTAAAAGATGGGAAAGTGAGCTGAACAAAAGTCTCTCTAAGGAAGACATACGAACAGCCAAAAAGCATATGAGGAAATGCTCGACATCCCTCATCATAAGGGAAATGCAGATAAAAACCACAATGAGATACCACCTAACCCCTGTCAGAATGGCAAAGATTAAGAATATAAAAAGTGATAAGTGTTGGCGGGGATGTGGTGAAAAGGGAACCCTCCTACACTGTTGGTGGGAATGTAAACTAGTTCAACCACTGTGGAGAACAATATGGAGGTTCCTCAAAGATCTACAAATAGAACTACCATTTGATCCAGCAATCCCACTTCTGGGTATTTACCCAAAAGACAGGAGAACGCTCAGTCAGAAAAGTGCTTGCACATCCATGTTTATTGCAGCATTATTCACAATTGCCAAGACATGGAACCAACCTAAATGTCCACAAACTGATGAATGGATTGGAAAAGTGTGGTATATATACTCTATGGAATACTACTCAGCCATAAAAAATAACAAGACCCTGGAATTTGATAGAAAATGGTCAGATATGGAGGATCTATTGCTGAGTGAAGTAAGCCAGGCTATGAAAGAAAGATATTGTATGTATCCACTCAATATATGCCGACTATCCGCACTCTATAATAGAGAGCAAAAAATCGGAGGACATAAAAACAGTGAAGGTACTTAATGAGAATAGGACAGTGTGGAATGGGGTAAGTGAAGAGAGGGGGATAGAGAAAGATAGCAAGTGAACAATAGAGAGACAGGACGTTAGTGAGAAACAGATAGGGCTTATTAACTGTTGATGATGACATGTATAGTATTCTCAACTGGATTGGTCTGAGAAGTATTTCATGATGGGCAAAGTATTTTTACAAGCAAAACGAGAAATAGCAATTGACTGTTTTATAAAAATAATTAGAATAATAAAGATAATGATTGGGGAAAACAGAAAAGATATGGAATGTTGAAGTGGGGAGATAAATGTCTCTGTACTGACTGACGTGCATGGCATTCCCTTTTGAAGAAACTATGTAATACACTGTAAAGTTATATGTAATCCAATGTAATATGAAGAAGATTATGATGATAATAAAAAAAAATCATAGACCCTAAAATCAAGACAGCAGTCAATACAGAAGTGTCCTCTGGTCCTCAGTCTCTCTCTTTTTCAGTGTGCTGTGTGTGTATGTAGGAGAGATGAGTATCCCCAGCAGAGTGCTCACGCCATGATCCACCTGGCCTCAGCCAGCCTGCATCATAACCATCAGCTTGTGCTTAGTGTGCACGGGGGAGGTCAGGGGATGCGAACCCCAGGCCTTCCAACTGGGCCCAGCATTGCAGAGCATTGCATAGCGCCTCTGTCTTGACCCCTCAAATCTCTTGTAATCTAAAGTATTTTAGATCACACCCACAGATCGGTGCATGTGCGTGGTTAGTTTTCATGTTTATTCTATGACCTTCACAGTGAGGTGTTACAGGTATCAATGAAACAGTCACTGTAATGAGCAACATCTTGATTTCAGTGTTTAGCCTCTTATCAAACCATCAGATCATCCCATCAGGTCATCATTTTGACTTTTGATTCATAAGTTGTGGTCAGCATAGCTAGACAATATTGAAAACTGCTAAGAAGTCAGGGTCTAATTTCCTTTTTATATGCAGATGTTTTGCTTTTAATTAATGTACCCTAAGGGTTCTTTATTTTTTATTTTTTCCTGCTTTAAATCAACATCCTTCTTTGGTTTCACTATCAGTAATGAAGCAGCCATGTAATTTTTATGAACTAGGTTTTTATTTTTAAAATGATGAATTGCCTGAAATACTTTCAGTTACAGATCAAATCCATATTACTATCCTTCACATATTATCAAAGTAAATCTTCCAGATTCTTACTACTTCAAATGTAGTCCATGGGCCAGCAGCTTAAAAAAATAAATAAATGAATAAATAAAAAAGACCTTGTTGGCAATACAGAGCTACCAGCCCCTGTCAAGACTGGGCGACTTGGAAGCTGTCCGTGCCTTCTATCAGCAGTTTGCGAAGCACACTATTAGCTCTGTAACATGTAGCATGGGGTTTATGGTCTATGTGTTTAGGTAGACCCTGAGGCTCCCACTCCCACCCCATTGTAGTGGGAAGAATAAGAGCAGAATTTGATTTGACCCAGTTAGTTTGCTTGCTGTGTGTATGATCTTGGGCAATAATTTTATTTATTTATTTTTTTAAGTTTTTGCCATAGGGCATGTGTGTCTTTCTAGAAAGACAAGAGAAAGACCTTGAAGGGCAGGTGACCATCCTACAATCCCTTCTCCTCCATTCCCCTCCTGGATTTTGGGCACACACACATATGCACCCAGCATTAATATCGAGCCACTGGGTCTGGTACTTGAATTAGGGTCAGCCATGTAGTAGTCAAGTGCTTTGACCACCACACCACTGCTGGCCCCCTGGCCATGCATTTAAATTCCCAGCCCCAAGTCTGTCATTTTCCAAACATGTATATAGTCTCTACCTCAACTCTGCAAAATAGGATTTACTCAAAATAAAAGTATATCTAATCTATCTAATATACACCCTAATTTATACTAACAATCCACAAACTATTTCCAAGAGGATGATTTTTTTTTTTTTGATAGGTTTTCACTATAGGGCGCATGTGCTCGCCAAACAGACAGAGAGAGACATAGAGACAGAAAGCGAGAAATCACCCCCAGGGGGGAGTGGTCATGCCGCAATCCCTTCTCCTCCATTCTCCTCTCGGGATCTTGGGCATGCTCGCATGCACACGCACCCGACGTGAGTTTTAAGCCACTGGGTCTGGGACGCGAACCGTGGTCGACTACGTGGGAGTCCAGTGACATAGGCATTACGCTAACTGCTGGTTCCCCAAGAGGATGATTTTTTTCTGCCCTCCTTTATTCCTTTTTTGTTTGTTTGTTTCATTCTCTCTCTCTCCTTTTTTTTTTTTTTTTTTGGGGGTTTTTGTTTTGGGCCATGTGTTGTTTTTTGAGAGGTTTTTGCTATAGGGCATGTGTGCTTGACAGAAAGACAGAGAGACAGAGAGACTGAAAGCGAGAAATCATCCCCCGGGGGGATGGCCACGCTGCAATCCCTTCTCCTCCATCCTCCTCTCAGGATCTTTTGTACGCTCGCACACATACCCGGCATGAGTTTAAGCCACCAGGTCTGGGACTTAAACTGCTGTCAGCTACAAAGGAGTCCAGTGACATAGCCATCACGCCAACTGCTGGTCCCCTCTCTCTCTTTTTTAAAAATTTGTCAGCGAATGCCTGCATTCAATAGAGAAATAAGCAATAAGCACCCCCGTGTGGGATGGTCACAAAGCAATCTCTCCTCTCCCCTTTCTTTCTCCTTTGGGGATTTTGGGCATTCAGGCATATGTACCCATAGGTATTTCTCCAGCCACTAGGCCCAGACTCCCATCACAGAGTGGACCATTTGGGACCCAGTTGCCTTAACCACCATGCCACAGGCTGCCCTTTTCTCCTCTTTTTCTTTAACATCTACGTGTTCAGCAACTTCGCCTGCCTAGAGTGTAAGGAAGGTTATTGAATTGTATTTATACTCTTTCAGTATCAAATTATTATCACAACCACCAAAGTCAAAGTCCTTGCTTTCTGCTTGGTGGAAGAAGCCCTATGGTCTCAGTCCAAACCTTTGACTCTTACCCACAACTTGGCCAGGTGTGATCATTTCATTTTTATGTTCTGGCAGCAGAAGATTATGTCCAGGAGTTAAGGGTGTAGGACCAACAGCTGCGGGAAAAAACGTTAAGAGTTTGCAGCTGCTTGGCAGAGAGAAAGAAAAACTGCCCCAGCAGCTTAGAATGAAGATCTGAGTCATCAGGAAGAGGTGAATTCTTTTTCTGAACCTCTACTGTTGGAGAAGGTAGGGAAGTTTTTAATGATATCCAACCAAAAGTTGAGCGTGCAAGATTATTTTTAAAATTGGGATTTCTGAGTGAATGCCTCAGAACTGAGGTTTCAGCAATATGAAATCAACAATAAGCAGTTTCTCTTTGAATTAATTCTCAAGGAGATGTTTTTCTTCAGAACTGGCAACATTAACGCTCTCCTAGCCAGGAAAACTTTTAACTTTTGTGACTTTGTTTTCCTTTTTTTTTTTTTTTGGCTTTTTCAATATTTGTTGGCTTTCTGTTTAGAATTATGGCAAGGTCAAATAAATAGGTTTATAAAAAATATCTAAAAGTCTCCACTGAGGCAGGTGTGTGAGCAATTTAATATTTCTAAAGGAGAACCATGAGGACATATTGTGGCTTCTGATCCTGTGAAGATGGAATAGATGTACTTTTACCAATTCTTTTCACTGAGTACAGCTAAAAACCTTGGATGCTATATTTAAAAAATTTAAGGTAATTCTTAAATGTTGGGAGCAGGTAGCAGACTGGCCAGGGGCCTGTAGGCCCAAAGCACAATGGGGGGAGTTCCTCGAGTTTTCTTCCTGTGATATGTATCCCCACCTTGAAACTGAAGAAGCCAGAGACCTGAAAATGCCAACAGGTATGGTCAAAAACAGCCTCAACAAAAGTCTGCCCTATTTACCAAAGGAATGCGAAAAGAGCAGGCTAGCAAGAATGAAAATTTTTAGAAAATAACTGCTATACCATAGCCAAACACTAGAAAGAACTGTGACCCACCGACGCTGGCCAAGGCTGAAGGAAAGTTTGGACTCCCACCTGACCCAGTTGTAATGAGGGACTCTGAGACCCCTGCAGGCATGGTGTCAGAGGAAGCTGAACAGAAAGCTGGAACTTTTCTCTTTGCCAGGCAGTAATGAGCCCCCTTTCTGCGGAGACTGTGCAGGGTACCTGGACGTTGTACTTGACTGAGCAGTAATGAGGTGTCTCTCGTCTTACCCACTGGGACAGTATTGATGAAGGCCAAGTGGGGAGCCTAGATTTCTACACCCACATTACCCCTAGGAGTAATGAGCCAGTATCTTCCTTTCCCTTGTCAGGATGGTGTCAAAGGAAACCAGCTAAAACATAGATTTAAATAAGATCCAGGATCTCATAACATAGTACCCAGAATGTACGGGTCTGAATTAAAAAAAAAAAAAAAAAAATCACTCATCAAGTTCCAGAAAATTCTGGTTTATGAGAAAAAGACAACCAATAGATGACTACAGGAACATGATAGAAATGTTAGAATCATCTGATAAGGGCTTAAGAAATCCATCCCAGGGCCAGTAGGTGGCATGGAGGTTATAGTGAGTGATCCCATGTGGCTGACTCTGAGGTTTGAGTCCTGGGCCCGGCGGCTTGAAAATCACATTGGGTGAGTATGCATGTCTGCCCAAAATCCCAAGAGGAGGACAGAGGAGAAGGGATTGTGGCATGGCCATCCATCTCCCTTAGGGGAAGGAGAGGAAATGATTTCTCATGTTCCCCCCCCCCCTCTCACTCTGAGGAACACAAACAAAAACAAACAAAAAAGATCCATCACAAAAGTGCTTGAGTGAACAATTACGAGGATGCTGGAGAGGCCAGGTGGGACACAGTGGTAACATAACTGGTAACAGGACATACATGGAAAAGCCTTAGGTTCACATCCTGGAATCTTCCCGAGCACATCGGTCAAACACACACATGTCTCTGTTCTGGCTGGTTGAGACTGGGGGTAAATTATGCCATGAAGACTCGATTGGGAATGCCTTTCTCTCTAACTCTCCTTCTATTTCTCAAGGAACAAATAAAAACAAACAAAAACATATAAGTATGCTTGAAACAAATGAGAAAATAAGATTCCCAGCAAAGAAGTAGAAGATATAAAGAACTAAATAGAAACTTTAGAAGTGAAAATACAATAACCACTAAAATAATAAATAAACAAGTAAAGTCTTTAATAGAAGGACTCAACAACAAGAAAGAAGGAGCAAAATAAAGAATCAATGACCTGAAAGTAGAACAAATTTCCAACCTGAACAATATGGAGAAAATAGACCAAACAAAAACTAGGGAAGCCGCAGAGACCTGTAGGGCTATAACAAAAGATCTATCCTCTTGTCATGGGAGCCCAGGAAAGAAAGAAAATAGAGGGCAGGATTGAAAGGATACCGAGAGAAATAACTACTGAAAGCTTCAAATTTGTCAAAGATATAAACATACATATTCAAGAATGTGAATGACTTTCAAACAAGATAAACCACAAAATATTCAAGAATGTGAGAAAATCCCAAGCAAGATAAACTAAAGATATCTGTACCAAGGCATATCATAGTCACACTTCTGCAAACCCGACAGAGAAAGAAAAGAAAAAAGAAAAAGAAATCTTAAAAGCAGTTAGAGGAAAACAATACCTTATAAAGAAAAAAAATAATAATTTGAGTGACAATGAAGTCGACAGCAGAAATCATGGAGACCAGAAAGAAGTAGCATAATATATTTGAACTGCTGGAGAAAGGGAGAAAGAGACGGAGAAAGAGAGAAAACTGTAAAGTCGAAATCCTAAATCTAATAAAAATATCCTTCAGGAATAAAGATTAAGTCAAGATATTCTCAGTTAAAGAAAAACTAAAAATTTTCACTAGCAGACTTGTCTTAAAAATGACTAAAGGAAGTTCTTTAAACAGAAAGGAAATGATAAAAACAAAGAAGCTTAGAACATCAGGAAGGAAGAAAAGCACAGAAAGCTAGACTATAGAATAAACAAAGTAGACTTATTTTTCTCTTGAGTTTTCTAAATTACGTTTGATGATTGAAGCAAAAATAACATTGTCTGATATGGCTTTAAATGTATGTAGAGGAACTATTTTAAGATAATTATATCATAAATGGGGAAAATAGAGGATGGAAAGGAAAATACGCTGTATTTTTATGAATGGAAAATGGCAAGACCACTAGACTGATAAGTTTTGTATATATAATACAACCTAGAGCAACATTAAAACGATTCAAAATGATGCACTCAAACACACAATACATAAATAACAATATAATTTAAAAAATGTTCAAATGACTAACAAGAATTCAGAAACAAAGGTGGGAAACAGAAAGATCAAAAAGAAAACCCAAAATAAAATAACAGCTTTAGTCCTAATATATCAGTAATTACGTTAAATTTCAGTGGTTTAAGACATCAATTAAAAGACAGATACTGGTAGAGTGGATTAAAAGCACGTGATTCAACTATATACAGAGTAAAAGAAATCAAGTTAAATGATATATGCAAATGAAAGTAAAAGGATGGAAAAATAGTAATCTTTAAATTTTAGCTAATTTTAATCTATAAGATGAATCAAGGGAGAGGAGTGACTATACTAGATTTCAGAGAAAAGAAAATGACCAGAGATAGAAACATTACATGATAAAATGGCTACACCATGAAGATCGAAAGTATCCTAAATTTGTACACATACACAAACAAGACACAAACAAAAAAACCAGAGCTGCAGAACACATGAACTGAAAATTGGTAAAAAAAGAAATAGACAAATGCAAAAAATATAGATGCAGATTTTGACACTTCTCCCTCAACACTTGATAAAACCACAAGACAGACCATCATCAGGGATATGGAAGTTAGCAACACCAGCAACTACAGGGTAAAATCGACGTCTGTAGGACACTGCACCCAACGACGACATAATGCCCATTTTTTTTTCTTTTTTTTTTGATTAAAAAAGGACTAAACTTTATTGACAAACTGCTGCAGACATTTTGCCATAAGTTTAAGCTACCTATTTAGGCAGACTTAACACATGTAGCATTTAATCTTCCGAGAACAGAATGGGAGGACAGTACAAATCCAGTGAGGACTTTAACTTACGTACAGAGTGGATTTTGATGCCTTTTCATCCAGCTGCAGCATCCCTTTTTATATCATGCTAGAGTTGAGACATACTTGACTACTCCAGGAACAGTTCAAGGTTGACAATTGCCAACTTAGGAAAATCATCAGCTTTTGGCCCCAATGTCCAAGTGAGCTTATCATGGAGTGCAAAATCTCAGATGGACAGAATACTTTGCCTTTTTAAATACTGCCATTCCAAGTATTATACTAGTACAAGAAAGACTGTGGCTAAAAAGCTCTGCATCGAATTGAATTTAGGTGGCCAGCCCCTCCCCCAATCAGCCTCCCTGAACCTACTGCCTCTCCTACCTAAGTATCTCTCAACACTGTATCGCTGGGGCTAGATTTCAAAACCCACGTAATAAAAAAGCCAATTTTACAAACCTAATTTTGTTATTGTTGTTTTTAATCAATTACGGTAAAAATTGCATCAACTATTTAATTCATGAGGATTTTTCATGTTAAAATTTAACCTTAAGATTCAACCGCCACATGCTTTTAAAGGAAATGTTTTTAGAGACGTCTGAGCTTACTTTTACATGGAGGCACCTACTGCTGTTAACGTTTGTGATTTTAACTCCTAACACAGCCCTGAATTTTGAAATGTAGCCTAGTTTGGGATTCTGCAACTACAGCTTTATGGGATGCCTCAAATCAAAACTAAGAGAAAGTTAACAAGTCTTTACTTCAGAACCTTTAGGCAAGCAATGTCACTTTTGAAACTAACAGGGTTTTTTTTTTTTTTAATTAATTAATTTTTTTTTTTTTTGGAGAGGTTTTTGCTATAGGGCACGTGCGCTCGCCAGACAGACAGAGAGAGACATAGAGACAGAAAGCGAGAAATCATCCCCCAGGGGGGATGGTCACGCCGCAATCCCTTCTCCTCCATTCTCCTCTCGGGATCTTGGGCACGCACACACACGCACCCGGCGTGAGTTTTAAGCCACCGGGTCTGGGACACGAACCGATGTCAACTATGTGGGAGTCCAGTGACATAGCCATTATGCTAATTTCTGGTTCCTGTGTTCTTTTTTTTTTTCACTCAACTTTTTTATTATAAAAGGTACACTTCTGTTTATATTTAAACAACAAAAAGCATCTATACACTTAAAAAATTAGTTCGATATTACTAAATCTATTTTCAACTCATTTTAAAATACTACATACAGAAGCCAGAATGCAGAGTTAAGAATGGAGTAAGGTGGGAGGAGAAGGGGACCACGAAGAAAAACACTTAGACAATTACTTGTCTGTTGTAGGTAAAGCAACAGGAATCCTGGGAGTTACAAGAAATCAGTAACAACTTTGCTCATAACTGATATTGCCCCTCATGTCTGTTTGTAATAACGTCCATAGGGGTGCTCTCTGTACGCTCCCTTCACTGGCCTAGCTGGAGGGGCCTTCAGCGATGGCCTGGTCCCATTACATTCGTCTTGGCCATAAGCTTCGTAAGAATCTCGAACCTCCCTGTGTCCATAGTCATAATATTGTGAGTCCCCTTGGCTCTGGCTGTAATAGCCTTCGTAGCCTTCGTAAGTTTGCTCTGCGTGTGTATCGTCATAGCCATATTCTTCATATTTCCGGTGCAGGGGGTGGAAGCAGAGGTATTCTCTGGATGCCTGCTGTCCTTGCTCTTGGTGTTGGGGCGCCCCCCACAGTGGGTGGGGGTGGCACTCCTAGAGTACGGTGGCACCTCTGGTGATGGCGTCTCTCACTGGTGTGCTACTCACTCAAGCCCCACAAGGTGGTACAACACCACGGCTTCTGGGGACAGGTTGGGGGGAGGTGTAGTTCCCCGGCTCCTCACTGGCACCCCGGGCCCACGAGAGGGCTCAGGCACTCCATTCAAGTAGGAAAGCTCTTGAAATTACTCCTGGCGGGACCAGCAGTTAGCGTAATGGCTATGTCGCTGGACTCCCATGTAGTCGACAGTGGGTCGGAGCCCCGCCCCCGCAGTGGTTCGAGTCCTGGCTCCGGTGGCTTAAACTCACTCCAGGCACGTGTGCGTGCATGCCCAAGATCCCAAGAGGAGAAGGGAGGAGAAGGGATTGCGGCGTGGCCATCCCCCCTAGGGGGTGATTTCTCGCTTTCTATCTCTCTGTCTCTCTCTGTCTGGCGAGCGAACTTACTCTATAGCAAAAACCTCTCCAGAAAAAAAAAAAGGAATTGCTCCTGGCAGATATCATCCATCATATCTGGTAAGAGGAACTTTAATGCCCATTTTTTTCAAATCCCATGGAACATACATTCAGATAGACCACATCTTGGACCATAAAACAAACCTTAATAAATTTAAAAAATTAAAGTCTTTTCTCTGACCAACGTGGAAAAATCAAACTGGAAACCAGTAGCAAAACAACAGGAAAATTTTCCAGTATCTGTAAACTACGCTACACACTTCTGAGTGATCCACTGGTCAAGAAGTCTCAAAAAATACATTGAATTGAATGAAAGTGACAATGGCAATGTAACATAAAAAATTGTGTAGGACTTGACTAAGATCGTGGTAGAAAAAAAATCCATAGCACTAATTGCATATGGTAGAAAATAAAGTTTAAAAGTAATCAAAGATCGTATCTTAAGAACCTAGACAATAAAGAGCAAACTAAACTGAAAAGAACCAGAAAGAAGGCAATAAGGATCATAGCAGAGACTAAGGAAACCAGTGCAGAAGGCACCAGCAGTTAGTGTAATGGCTATGTTGCTGGACTCCCACATAGTCGACCGCGGTTCGCGTCCCGGACCCGATGGCTTAAAACTCACGCCGGGTGCGTGTGCGTGCGTGCCCAAGATCCCGAAAGGAGAATGGAGGAGAAGGAATTGCAGTGTGGCCATCCCCCCTGGGGGTAATTTCTCGCTTTCTATCTCTCTGTCTTTCTCTGTTTGTCTGGCGAGCACACGCACCCTATAGCAAAAACCTCTAAAAAAAAAAAAAAGAGAGAGAGAGAGAGAGAGAGAAATCAGTGCAGAAAACCATTAGTAAAACAACAATGAAACTGAGTTGTTTCTTGAAAAAGCTCAATATCTATAATCCTCTAGAAAGACTGACAGAAAAAAAAAAGAGCAAAGTATCATGATCAGGAATGGGAAATAAGATGTCACTGCAAATTTTGATGACATTAAAATGATAAGAGAATGTAATGAACAACTATACTCATAGATTTGACAACATAAATAAAATGCTCCGATTCTTTGAAAAATACAAAATACCACTACTCATCCAATATGAGCTAGACATTTGAATAGCCCTGTAAGAATTTTAAAAATTAAATGTTAGTTAGTAATTTAAAAACTCCCAACTGAGAACTCTCTACATCCAGATAGTGGACTTCATTAAACTTTAAGAAAGCATTAACATTGAGTATACAATGTCTTCCAGAAAACATAAGACAGGGGAACATGTTTTCCATTCATTTTATGGAGCTAGTATTAACCTGCTACCAAAATCAGATACTACAAAATAAGAAAACGCCACATGAATATCCCTTTTGAATATGTGAACATATGGTAATACAGATGAGAAAATTCCTTACCAAAATACTAGCAAGTGGTCAGCGAGTGTAGAAGGAATCATATCATATAACCCATTGAGGTTTATTCCAGGGTGCAATATTTTAAAATATTGAACCGGTCAGCAGGTGGTGTGGTGGTTAAGATGCTGGACTCCCACATGGCCAACTGCGGTTTGAGTCCTGGACTGGTGGTTTGCTTTCTCACTTTCTCTCTCTCGCTCTCTCTCTCTGTCTCTGGTGAGCACACATGCCCTAAAGCAAAATCTTCATAATAATAAATAAAGTAAAATTCTTTCAAAAAGCCATTATGAAAAAAAATTTAAATGCTTATGCTTAAATCTCAGAAAACACAGAGAGGATTTATGCTGAAAGCTACAAAATGGTAATGAAAAATTCTTTTTAAAAGATCTAAACAGATCCAGAGACAAACCTCATTCATGTATGTGAATACAATAAAAATCTCAATAAATAAAATCTCAATTCTCCCTAATTGATATACCAGTTTAATACAGTTACTATAATTTTACCAAAAAAATTATTGTAGATATAGACAATACTATTCTAAAATATACAGGGAAAGGCAAAGGAAATAGAATAGCCAAAACAATTTTGAAAAAAAAAATTAGGCTGGCCAGGGGCATGGCAGTTAAGGTACTGGAGCCCACATGGCTGATTGTGCAGTTTGAGTCCCTGACCCGGTGACCCAGAAAACACTCTGAATACATGAGTTTGTGTGCTCAAATTCCCTCTAGGTGGAGAAATGGAGAAGAGATTGTGGTGTGACCATTCTCCATGTAGGGTGCTTTCTTACTTTCTTACTCTCTCTCTGGTGAGGAAATGCACCCTCTGGCAATAAAAAAAAAAAAAAAAAAAAAAAAAAAAAAGAAAAA
>NW_006205418.1:1383916-1386505 GCF_000334495.1 Tupaia belangeri chinensis | reverse complement strand
GATGAGATAAAAAAAAATATGAACAAAGCTAAAATCTAGTAATAAGTGCACTGTAATTTTCTTCTGAAGCATTTTTTTCTCTCTCTCCATTCCCTCTTTTACCAAAGAGAGGCATAAACTAACTTATTTGCAAAAAAAAGTAAATAAATTTACTCTCAATTTGGTCTGTGATTTGCACAAAGCCCCATAAGGATACAAATTCATTTAACCAATATTTCCAATTTCTGATACGAGGCAACATATATTATTGAACTTACGCAAATAACCATTCTGTCACAAAATAAGAATATTCCCAAATATTTTCTACTTCCAGAGGGACTGGGAAGGGAGAAAAATTTGTTTCAACCCCCCAACACCCCCCCCCCCCCACACCGAACCTATCAACAGCTCAAAAGAAGAAAAAATTCTTAAATCTGAGAAAAAAAAGCATAGAAGAAAATCAGTAATGATTTAGTCAAAAGTCATATAATTCTGTTTCACCAGTTCAGTCTCATGTAATTAATCTTTCTTCTGTTGAATTTGCAGTGTTACTGTGGTCCTATCTTTTTGTTTAAATTATGGAGGTTAACATTCAACCTCTTTACTGATCTTTCTGGATTTGTCCCTATCATTAAGTTGGTCATTTTCTTAGTTGTTTTTTGTTCTCTTATTTCTGTGTGTCTGCCTTTAGTTTTTCTGGTAAAGAATTCTCTTCAGAACTTCTTGGAGAGCTGGTCTGGTGTTGTAAATTCTTTAAGATTTGTTCATCTGAGAATGTTTTTGACTTTTCTTCTCATATGAAGGATAATCTTGCTGGGTATAGTATTCTTGGTTGAAATTGCTTTTCACTTAACACTTTGAATATATTTTCCATTCTTTCCTTGCTTGCATTGTTTCAGACGTAAGGTTTTGATGTTAGTTATGTCAGCAAGATAAAAACATATTATAGAATTATTGAACAGAATGAAGACCCCAGAAATAGACCTACAGAAATATGTCTAACTGATTTTTAACAGTTTCAAAAGTGAAGCAACAGAGGGAAGGTATACTTCTCACCAGATGGTGCCGGAATAAATGGCCCTTCTAAGGCACACACACACACACACACACACACACACACAGAAAAGCCTCTACATAAGTCTCACACTTCATGTAAAAATGTATTCAAAATGGCTATGGACTTAAGTGTACATGTGAAACTATGAAACTTCTAGAAAAAAAATCATATAAAAACCAGGATCAAAAACTAGATGAAGAGTTTTTTATGCATCAACCGTTATGCATAAAAATGAAACTTCATCAGAATGAACCAGTTTGCTCTGTGAAAATCCAGTTAACAGGATGGAAGTCAAGCTATAGATTGCATGAAACATTTGCAAACCACATATCTGACAAAGAACTAGTATCTAGACTATCTAGAAACTCTCAGAAGTCAAAGGAAAACCATTCAGTTAGATAATGGACTAAAGGCATGAACAGGCATTTCACAGAAGAGGATGTACAGATGGCAAATACGCATGCGGAAAGATGTTCAACATCATTAGCTATTAGGACAATGCACATTAAAGCCACAATGAGAAATCACTATATACTAATTAGAATAGTGAAAATAAGAGTGTTGTAACATTTGCTTTCTACTATACCATGAAAACGTAGTTAGGTACAGGAAGGAAAATCATAGAAAAATTCAAATAAAAAACCGAGCAAAATAACTAATATTTTTTTAAAAAAGTGATTACATCAAATGCTGACAAGGATATGGAGAAATGGATCTAGTTTTCTAGTTTTACATTTACATCACTTTTAACCCAGCAGCTTAAAAGGTAGTAAGGTAGTGCAGGTACTCTGGAAAAGTTTGGCAGTTTCTTAAACACTAACAGCTAACAATTGCACTCAGGGCATTTATCTTAGCGAAATGGAAACTTTTGTTCACATGAAAGCCTGTACACAAATTATTCATAATAGCTGAAACTGGAAACAACACAAGTGTCCTTCAGTGGAGGAATGATAAACAAACTATAATACATTTCTATCATCGAATGCTGCTCAACAATAAAAAGAAATGAATTATTGATAGACACATACAATTTGGGATGAATCTCTGGAGAATCGTGTTGTGTGAAAAAAAGCCAGTCTAAAAAGGTTACTTATTAAGTGATTCCATCAATAAAACATTCTGGAAATGAGAGAATTATAGAAATGGAGGACAGGCAAGGAGCTGTCAGGCACTGAAGAAGAGCGGGGAACTGGAGAGAAGGATGTATGGTCAGGAAGGGGCAGCACGGGACACCCTCGTGGTGAAGGAATGCTCCTACCTTGGTTGTGTCCGTGTAGAGTCCGTGTTCTGACTGTGGCATTGTACTATACATTTGCAGGACATTACCACTGGAGATAACTGAAAAACAGGCCGCACTGGAACTCTGTTTCATTTCTTAAAACTGGTTGAGACTCTACAATGATCTCACATTTAAACTTTTCAATTGAAAAAATAAAAAGAACACATTGACATATTTCTCTTCTTAGGCATATGGGTTACTTCTGAGCTGTGTTACGGTAGAAAAAGGTGTAACAAGAACATGCTATGGGAGGGTAAGTCTCACATCTCTATAG
>NW_006205418.1:1377163-1383885 GCF_000334495.1 Tupaia belangeri chinensis | reverse complement strand
GAAAGACAGGATAAAACATTGATGCATTTGTTCTTTCACTCATTTTATGCAATGTACTCACTCATTTATATGCTCATGCATTTATTCATTTATAAATGTAAGTATTCATTTGTTCATTGTGTTTTTCATTAAACAGCAGTTATTGAATTGTATGTTAGGTACTGCACTCAGCACTGGAGGAATGGAGGAAGGAGCGTGCAATTAGACAGTATACTCCATCAACCAAGTATACTTCCCAACAAATCCACTAGGTCATTGTATCTCATCAAGGCTTGCCATACTGCTTGCCATAAATATATAAATACATAGGACCAGTAAATGGTGTAATGACAACGTCGCTGGACTCCCATGTAGTTGATATGGTTCAAGTCCCAGACCTGGTACCTTAAAGCTCACTCCAGGTGCATATGCGTGCATACCCAAAATCCCAAGAGGAGAATGGAAGAGAAGGGATTGTGGCTTGGCCATCCTCCCGGTGGTGATTTCTTATTTTCTGTCTCTCTGTCTCTTTGGTGAGTGCATGCACCCTATAGCAAAAATATCTCTACAATTATGAATACACATGGTATTACTTTTATAACTGCTTACTGACCACACAAAGGAAGTGTGTTTTCAGAGGTAGGTGCCAAATCATCAGCCTTCTAACAACACAGGAAATAAGATAGGGTAGATATGGAGTAGGTGAATGGGTAGGGTAACTCACCACCTCTGTATAAAAGAGCGTAACAAATCATACACTCAGTGAGGTCAAATTTCGATTACTCTCAGTATAAACATCCAAGCTCCTAGGCATGGAGGACAAGGCTCTCACCAATGTGTTCCCCACCCCACCTTACGCTAATTCAGCTAGACTCCTTGTGTTTTGTATTTCCTATGGATGTGTTCCTGCTGCTTCCTACACATAAATGTACTTTTCTTACTTGTACACTAAATGTTTCATTATTCTGAAGCATTGGGTGACTTCCCATTACACCACAGAGAAAGAGTGAATGGCTTATTCCTTTATCTTTCTATGACACGTGCATAAGTTTAAAAATTATGTGGGAAAAAAGGGAATTAAAGTATAAACTTATTTTGGGATAAAAATTTTGAAATATGTGCATAGTTTTTCATAATATACCTTCGAAGAACTTTCTGAAGGATATTATATATTATCTTGTAGGTCATATATATCTTTCTTGCTCACATATTCTCCTTTAGCCAAGTTGGCCTCCTTGCTGTTCCTTAAACATACCAAACATGGCCCTCATCTTTTCACCTGCTATTGCAGCCTGGAAAGCTCCTCTGACAGATACCTGCATGAATAACTCCCTACCTTTGTCCTTCAGGTCTTTGCTGAAATGTCATCCTTTTAAAGAGGGCTCTCTTGCCACCCTAGTTAATTCAACAACTTGCCCTCTCTATCATTAGAATTCTAATCCTTCTCGTTCTTCTTTATCTTTCTCTGTTTCTATAGCTCAAATCACCTCCTGGAGTACTATATACTTCACTTGATGATTGATTATATTCATTGTTTGTTTTCTGTCTCCTCCATTAAAACACAAACCCCCCTGGAATAGGGAGTTGTGTCTCTTTTATCCACTACTGTATGTTAAGTTCTTAGAACAGTGCCTGATATCCATTGGGTGCTCCATATTGGGTGAGTAAAATAATAAAGATTGGCCTTTGGGAGAAGGCTGTTGACTCTTAGGTGCAGAGATGGATTTGCTTGGAAATCCTTAAGACTGGAGTCAATACAGCCTACGGTTCAAGTTGACTCTTTATTCTTCAAGACTCCAGGTCCTATATGAGAAAGGAACCTTCTCTCCTTCTTTTTAATTTATTAGAGGGTGCCTGCACTTTCCAGAGAGAAAGAAAAGGAAAGTGAGCAAGCACTCTCCCCTCCGTGGGGGATGGCCTCACCACAATCCCTTCTCCACCTCTCCTTTCAGGATTTTGGGTAAGCATGCACACACACCTGATGTGTTTCTCAAGCCCCTGGGGCTGGGATTTAAACCACACAAATTATGTAGGATTCAGCAGCCTCAACCACCTTGCCACTAACTGGCCCAGGGACATCCTTTTCTGCTGATGACCCAGCAGACCTCACAGGAGGCTTAGTGATGAGGGAGAAGGAAATCTCATTTAAATCTAATTGTCCAAAGCTGGAAAATTCAGAGACTCAATAGGGCAGCCATGGGGCATTTGATGCATCTTATTTCTGAGGGTGTTTTGGTGGGTCCTGGAGAAGAGGGTGGAGAGGGAGACACCTGTGGAGAAAGAGGCTAAGGGAAGGATCTGAGAGGTGACATGGATGTGTTTTTGAGCCTCTATTAGCTCATGGGCTATTCCCTTGTGAAGTAGAAGAGCCAATAAACTAGACGAGGAGTAGGATTCTTTTCCAGGTCCTATAACATGTGGGGATAGAAACAGCATTAAAGAATGGCTTAAACGGTGCTGATTAACAGCAATTAATGCCTGGAGGTGAGGCATTACTTGGAAGGGTTTTTCTGTCTAATGCCTCTATGTAGGTACACCTTTTCTACTGTGTCAACCACACCCTTCCCCCTTCCTGTGGCTTTATACCAGGCCAGTGGCTCACATCTTCTTGTTACCATTTGGTACCTGCCTGGACCCTAACCTTCATTTGGGTACAGTGTGGGTTCAAGATAAAGAAAGGTAGCAAGGGACCAGCAGATAGCGTAATGATTATATCGCTCGTCTCCCACATAGAGGACCTGGTGGCTTAAAAGTCAGGCTGGCACACAAGTGTTGTGTGCCCCAAATCCCCAAAGGAGAATGAGGAGAAGGGATTGTTGTGTGGCCTTTCTCACTTTCTGTCTCTCTCTATCTCTCCAGCGAGCACATGTGCCCTATAGCAAAAGTCTCCTTAAAACAGAAAGGTAGGCAAGATCATGTGGAGCAGGTAGAAGCAGGCGCCCTTCCTTCCCTGGTCTCTGTCTGGAGCACACCAGCAAAGACACTGGTGCTCGCTCCATGGCGATGAAGAGTGACACCTACCTGAGGGGGTCCCAGCTGCAGAAAGGAAAAGCTCAGTCCTCACCTCCCCCTCCCAAGCCAAAGAGACACTCCTACAGAGTGAGCAATTAAAATTAAGAAGACAAGGCCTGCTACATAGAGAATTGTGGATATATTAGAGTGTATTTACTAAGGCAGTCATAATGAAGTGCCACAAAGTCATTGAACAGAAATACGTTGTCCCACAGTTACAGAGGCCAGGAGTCTGAGATCGAGGCAAGGGCAGGTTTGTTTCCTTCTGAGGACTGTGGGGAAGAGTCTTCTCCAGACATCTGATTTTCTACCAATCTTTGGCATTCCTTGGCTTCTGCTGTGCATCATTCCAGATCTCTGCCATAACCTTCACATAGCTTTTGTCACTGTGCGTGTGTCTCTGTCCAAATTCCCCCTTTTTATAAGAATACCAATCATGTTGAATTAGGGGCCCACTTCCCCAGATGATTTCATCTCAACTAATTACATCTGCAGTGACCCTATTTCCAAGTGAGGTCACATTCTGAGATACTTGGATGTAGGACTGCAAGATGTGAATTTCAGGGGACATAGTCAACCCACAACAGGGTATAACTAATATTTCAATTGTAAAGTCTTTACTGTTAAAGATTAGAAATAAATAACCCCTTTGACGCTCCCATTTTATAAAGGCAAAGACTAAAGTGCAAAGGTGTTTTGGAGTAGGGTGGAGTGGGAAAGGATGACCATTCCATCGTTTCAGTCCCGCCCCTTATGGACCACGTGACTTAGCAGCCTTCGTTGTGAGCCTCATCCTTTGCATGGGGATGGCAATGTCTGCCTAGCAGAGATGACAGAAGTCAGATGGGACCAGTGGTGTGAGGATGTGCTGTCTGTGCTCAGGCGTGTATGAGCAGGGTAGATTCTCTACGATCCTGCAGTGACTGGCGGGCTAATGTGTGGCAGGGATTTGTGGCCCATCGCATCAAGACGGTAGCTCTTTCTTCAGACACAGCACTGTCCTGGCCACCCTCCTTTGTGGCGTTAGGACAGATCCCTACCCTTCTTTGTGGGGATCTCATGAGCAGGAGTGGAAGATACGTAGCAATACATGATCCTTAGGCAATGAGAAAAACCTAGAAAATCTAAACTAATTCTCTGGGAGCTCATGAAGAGCCAGTTCCTTTCCTCTTTTCACAGACGGAGTCCTCAGCAACGTGACCACTTTCTGCCAGCGGAAGAACATGCAGCCCACGGAGGGTCAACGTGCTCACTTTACAGATGGACGAATGCTAAAGGTCAGTTAGAGAGTCGTGGAAAATTCTGTGGTGGAACTCAAAGCCACTGAAAGACACTTTCTTACGTAACCAGCAGGGCAGAGTCAGACTGGAGTTTGCACCAAGACTCCTCACTCACTAGCTGTGTTAATGGTGGGTGGAAGAGGTCATTTTAATGTGCTTCCTGATTTGAGTTTCCTCTTCTGGTCAGTAGAGGCAAAACTATTTATGCCCAGCTCATGGGAGCATAGCGGGGCTCAGCCATTCCAGGGTATGATCAGGCAATATTTATTGAAATAAAGCATGTATACACCCTATGAGTCAGTAGTGCCATTTCTGGGTGTAAACCTAAGGAGAGGGACCAGCAGATGGTGTAATGGTTACATTGCTGGACTCCCACATAGTCGGCTGTGGTTCAAGTACTGGACTTGGTGAGGAGCTTGTGTATGTGTGTCTAAGATCTCAACAGGAGCATGGGAGAGAAGAGATTGCGGTGTGGCCATCCCCCCTGGGGGGTGAGTCCTCACTTTCTGTCTCTCTGGCAAGTGTACACGCCCTATAGCAAAAATCTCTTTTAAATAAATAAATTAAAAAAAAAAAAAAAACCTAAGGAGAGTCTCACTGTCCCTATGTATAAGGGTACTGTGTAAAGTGGCTGACTGCAGATTTATTTATGGAACAGGGACGTGGAGACAGCCAGGTTGTCCATCATTAGAAGAATAAATGAATGCAAATAATGGAACTCCAAGTGGCAGGCAGAAGAAATGAACTAGCGATGGTTTTCAAGCCCTGATACCAACACCAGCAGCATCAGCCTCACCTGGTGACTTACCAGAAATGAAAGTGGATACATGCTATGACAGGTCTAGTGAGTCAGAACTGTGATGTGGTGGCAGCAATCTGTCTCAATAAGCCCACCAGAGGCTTCTGATACACGCTGAAGTTGAGAACTACTGAACGAGAAGTGTACAAGGACAGATAGTAAAAGACAACCTTAAGTTGAAAAGATTTTGTCTCCCAGTCGATATTTCACAGTGTTTGGAGATGTATGTGGCTGTCACAACTTGGGAGGGGCTATCATGTCAAGTGAGAGAGACCAGGGGTGTCGCTGTCATCCTACTGTACACAGGACACACCTGCATAACAGATAAGCAGCCCTAAATGTCAGTAGTGACGACACTGAGAGACCCTAATGTATCTCCTTCTAAAACCTCTCATCTCCCCTGAACTAGTCTGTGTGAAACTGCATTTAGAAGGATGAATATATGACATGGGCTTTTAATTAGGGGTTCTGTTGTCCTATTGGGTAGAAGACACATCAAGGATCTATTTTACCCTAATGAGTTCACGTATGTGTATAATTAAAAGAATTTACATAGTTGACCTTGTTATTGATAAATAATCAACCTGATCCTTAAAGCACAATGTCCTGGCTTCACCTTGGTCAACAGGCACCTTCACCAATTAGTTGCTATAAGTTTACTACCTATTTAGTGGTCGCTGGTTAGTGGTCTCCTCTTTCTCGTAATTTCAGCATATGTATGTGGTATTGTTCTTGTTGTTTACTAGACATATCTATGTTTGATCACTTTATATACCTGCCAATCATTTCGTGAAACCATGGGGGTTTTTTTGCTGTAAATATCAACCCATATACACATTTATGTACTATGAATTCTCTTAGTTTCTGGACATTGCATAATCTCTGACAGTATCTCATACTCTAATGTTTGGATCATTGCTAAATAGTAATAATTATTCCCTCTTTTGAATTTGTCCCTTTGTATCCTATTTGCCATTAAAAAGTACAGACTTTTTAATTCAGATTTTACTCTCTTCTTTAGAGTCACATCTGGATCGTATTTTTCTGTTGCATTGGTCTGCTTTTTTGTCCTTATTTTGCTTTGTTTTTGATTTACTACAGGGCATATGCACTCACCAAAAAGACAGAGACAGAGAGAGAAAGGAAGAAAGCATTCCTCAATGAGATGTAATCACACCACAATCCCTTCTCCTCTACTTCTCTATCCTGTTGAGATTTGGGACATACACACACACATAACTGATGTGTATTTAAAGCTGTTGAGTTCAAACCATTAAATTTAAATTGGTCAGCCATACAGGATCCAGCTCCCTTAACTACCAGAGCACAAGGCTAGCCTATGTTGTTTCCTTTCTATAGTTTCTTTCCTTTATGAGACTGAAAGAGAATAAGAGAAACAGAGACAAGAACCCTCAGTAGGGCCTCATGCCATGATCCCTCCCCACCCTTCTAGCCAGCCAGGATCATGAGCATGTGTGCCCAGCATGTACAGGTTGACCAGCGAACCAAACTCGAGTGTCTTCCATAGAGCTCCAGCTTCACTTGGGTGGTGAGTTACTGCTGTGTCCCTGAGTCAGCCCCATAGTTAGCTTTTGCTCTTCATTAGACCTCTGGACTACAAGAACTATGAAAATAATGCTAAAATTTGGAAA
>NW_006205418.1:1362163-1372163 GCF_000334495.1 Tupaia belangeri chinensis | reverse complement strand
GGAGAGTATTTCAAAGTACCTAGCACAATCAATGAATAATAATATACCACTTTCTACTCTTTTTCTTTTCTTTTCTTTCTTTCTTTTTTTTTTGTGTTTGAGAAGTTTTTGCTATTGGGAGTGTGCGCCCGCCAGAAAGACAGAGAGAGAAGAGAGACAGAAAGCAAGAAATCACCCTCCAGGGGGGAGATGGCCAAACCGCAATCCCTTCTTCTCCATTCTTTTCTCAGGACTTTGGGCATGCAAACATATGCACCCAGTGTGAATTTAAGCCACTGGGTCTGGAACTCAAACTGTAGTCAACTACATGGGAGTCCAGCAGCATAGCCATTACACTAACTGCTGGTCCCAACCACTTTCTATAATTATTACTTCCACATGCTACCCGGTCTACTGTGCATCCGTGTACTTTTCACGGATCTGATCATTCATTCATTCTGAGCGTCGTTCATGTATTGGGTATCACCATCCACCTTCTCTTGCTGGTCATAACTGATATTCACCCAGTGTCTGTCGTATTTTGTCCAGAGATGCTGTCATCACGTTTTGGAGAATGTCACATGTGTGTTCCTGCTGCACTACATGCTAGAGATCTACAGAAGGTGAATGGTGAGGTCTCTGTCCCCAGAGAAGTGATATTCTTGCATTTTCACCAGAGATAGGTACCAGTCACGCAGGTGGATTCTAAATGCATATTACCTATGCTTATACCCTCGAAGTGTATTTCTTGTTTTTCTAGCTCATAAGATAAACACAATTTTTTTTTTAAATTTTAAGGAATTAAAAAAAAATAGAAAAAGAGTTGAACTACTACTAAGAAAGTGTCTGCTATGTACCCATACTTCCAGCAGGCTTTCACGTTGTTTTCTCATTTCCTTCCTAAAGCAACTATGTGAAGAGGCAGCCTTCACTGATTTTGTAATGGAGTTAGGTAAACATCAGAGAAGCAAAGAAACTAGCTTTCAGTCCTAGGATTTTCAAGCCTGAACAGGGACTGCCTGGCATCAAGACTGTTTTTTTTTTTTTTTGCACGAGATGCCATCAATTGCTAATGATCTTATTGTTTAACTGTTCTGGATTGAGGTCACCATTTATCACCTCTTGAAATATTATAGCGAACTCTGTAATATTATACCATCAAGTGAGGGAAATTGACATTATTCAGTCTAATCCCTCCTTCTTTTTTTATTAAATAATGAGACTCCCCCCGCCCTTTTTAGGTTTTTGCCATAGGGTGCACGCACTTGCTGGAGAGAGACAGAGAGAGGGAAAGTGAGAAATCATCCTCCAGGTGGGAAGGCCACACCACAATCCCTTCTCCTCCATTCTCCTCTGGGACTTTGGACATGCATGTACAGAGGCCCAGCATGATGTATCAAACCACTGGGTTTGGAACTCAAACAGTTGTAGGTTAATGGGAGTCCAGCGGCCTTAACCACCATGCCACCTGTTGTCCCAATGAGGTCCCTTTTCTTAAGAGCTAGTCTCTTGGACAATTTTTTGTCTTTTTAACACTTGAGAGAAACATGATAAGAGGAAAATTTAACATACTTACCATTGAAGGTGCAGCAATTGTGAATAGACAACTTGCATTTGTATTCGCCGTGCATCTTCTAGGTTATAGCAAATAACCTGCTGTCATAATAAACAGAACCAACAGGTTTTCTTTGTTGTCAGATTACTCAGTGTTTTACATCAGTTCTTGTTCAGAAATCTCACTCCTTCCTGGCTTCTTTGTAAGAATCTTGTACTCTAAGGATCCTGGTCTATTTGATGACAGTCAAAAAAAGCCAAATAGGTAAAAGTCCCCATCTCATCTGCTACTCACAGGTTTAGAGTTTCTAGCAGAAACCTGCACTCTGCTGATCGTGGGGTAAAGCAGAGCAGAGGTGGGGCCACGAGGCTGATCACACCTGCTATTGACATCAAACAGTCTCATGTTCCCGTGGGGCCTGTCTTTTATGTCCATGAAGAGACTAATCCTTGAGCTCAGAAAACTCAAGGTTTTTTCTCCCTTAGAATCTCTGTAGAGCAAAGGTAGCAAATGTACCATTTCTTTTCTTTCTAATTGTACGAATTCTGTAAATGATAAAGATGCTCATCCTTTGTTACGTATATTGCAAACATCTTCTCCCAGGATAAGGCTCGTTCTCATGGAATCTTTGATGAACAGAAGCTTATATTTCATGTCATATTGATTGGCTGTGATTGCCCGAAGCATTCCTTTACAAAGGGTTCTGAGATCTTGGGTTGGTTTGGTAGCAAAGAGCACCATGATCTATTGGAGATGTTTGACAGCCAGGAGGGCCCTGGGACCATCATCATCGAGCCCTAGAATAAGCCTGCTAACTAGTCAAATGAGCTCCAGCTCATGTGCCTGCCAATACACCCATTGGATTGAACTCTGGGGAACAACGAACGAAGTAACAGAAAGTATGAAAGAAGCAGGGTTAGCAGAAGTAGAAGCAGAAGTACTCTTACTATCACTAGTTATCTACATTTCTTTTTTTTAAAATGTATTTATCATCATAACCTTGTTTATATTACATTGAATGGCATATAACTTTACAGTGTATTACATTTCTTTTTCCAGAGGGAATACCATGCATTTCAGTCAATACAGAGACATTAAAATCCCCACTTCATCATTCAATATCTTTTCATTGTTTTTCCCAATCACTATTATTATTATTCCAATTACTAGTTATCCACATTTTCCTGAGAGGACACAGGCAAATTTCACCTTCCTAGAGTGAAGTAAGTTTTAATTTGAAGAATAAATGGTTTTATCAAGTAGGAAAAAGTTAGCATTTTAGTTATACAAAATGGATAAGTTCCAGAGATCTGTTGTACGACATAGTGCCTGTAATCAAAGATTTGCACTATGCAGAAACAACAAAGGACCCAGAGAAACTCTTGGTGCCAATGACTATGTCCATAACCTTGATACTGTGGGGACAATTTCACAGATGTGTGCCTATGCTCAAACGCAATGAATTAAATATATGCAGTGTATGGCATATCAATTAGACCTCAATAAAGCTATTAAGAAATGGTAGGACCTCTTTATAAATACACATGGGCAATGGTATAAAGCGTGGTGTGTTCATAGACGTTGAAGCAGTTGGTGGGCCTGAGTCACCTCAGATGCAGCAGGTGGGGATAGAAGGTGAGACTAGAGAGGGTACTGGTCCATGTCATTGTGGACATCCTCTGTGTTTTAAAAAGCTCACTCTTTATTCTGCAAGGTATAGAGGTACTAGATCCTGGTCCTATTTGTAGTTTGCATTAAGGCTAAATGTATGAATAAGGCTCAGGAGTTGGTAAAGACAGGATAACAGAATGTGAAGTCAGGGAATGATTAGAATTATTAATAGCAGCAAGTAAGAGAATAGCATTAGTTTTTTTCAGCAAGAGCTGGTCACAAAAACCTCATGTTTGACTTTTGCAGAAGTTTCTATTGGAGGTTAGAAGAGTAGCCAGGAAAGAGAAGTTTGGGATTCAGTCTTTGAGACTGAAGATAACAGAAGGAACAGGTAATTAAAAGAGCCTTGGCCCAGGAGTTGGGGCAGCATGTCAGTTATCAAACTTGGAGCACAGGGAGTGGGGCTTGGGACTAGCCAACAAAAACCTCATGTTTGACTTTTGCAGAAGTTTCTATTGGAGGTTAGAAGAGTAGCCAGGAAAGAGAAGTTTGGGATTCAGTCTTTGAGACTGAAGATAACAGAAGGAACAGGTAATTAAAAGAGCCTTGGCCCAGGAGTTGGGGCAGCATGTCAGTTATCAAACTTGGAGCACAGGGAGTGGGGCTTGGGACTAGCCATCATATGGGGTTTGGGATTCAGTCTTTGAGACTGAAGATAACAGAAGGAACAGGTAATTAAAAGAGCCTTGGCCCAGGAGTTGGGGCAGCATGTCAGTTATCAAACTTGGAGCACAGGGAGTGGACAGAGACTGGGGCTTGGGACTAGCCGTCATATGGGCAGGTGGCCTTGTGAACAAGGAAGCTGTTCCCAGAACTGACGGAAGGTCAAATGTGATCCAAACACAGCTGACCTGACATTCAGAACTTTTAGCTAAAGCGTTGTCTTCGATAGCAGAGTGAAGGGGCATGGGTTGTACCACTTCAGAGGCCTGACTTAAATCCCTGCCAGTCTCTTTGTATTTACTAGATCTTGAACAAAGTCAGTGCAGCCACGACAGGTTAAGCAGCCTGAACACAGCAAACAGGATTAGTGTAGACACTGGCGAGCAAGGAGGGCAGGATGGTTCTCTAAGTGCAGAACGGAAACTGGAGCTGTCTGGCTAGTTCTGCCTGCTCCCTCCTGTCTGCCTCGTTCTCCTTCCCATAGCCAGGAATTTTAGAATTGAACTAGGAAGGAAGGATTCAAGTGCTCCAGAATTAACACCCTTAGATTCACTATCAGGTCAGTCTGTGAGCTGGACTCATGATCTGGTGTAACACATAATCCATGTTACTCTAGTCATAACACAGCATGCGACCTAAGTCCCCAGGCTATGCTTCAGTTTTCTTTAAAGTGGTTCATACAGGGGTCAGCAGGTGGTGTGATGATTAAGGCACTGGGCTCCTACATGGCTGACTGTGGATTAAATCCCGGACTTGGTGGCTTGAATATCACATCAGGCATGTGTGTGTGAGTGCCCAAAACCCCAGGGGGAGAATGAAAGAGAAGGGATTGTATCCACCCCCTCTGTGCCGTGATTTCTCACTTTCCATCTCACTGTCTCTCTCTCTGGCAAGTACAGATACCTTATGGCAAAACCCTAAAATAAATAAACAATAATAAAAATAAGTAGTTCCTTTAACACCCAGCCGAAAAACTTTAGTCAAGTACCAGGACTGTCTGAGTGTCTGGTTCCTCGTCAGCAAGGCAAAGAGAATACTCCCAACCTTATAGAGTCGATATGAAGCTTAAGAGTTTTGGTGAAACACACACTGCACATTAAACAACTTTACTAAGTGCTCAACGACTGTGATGGTCCCTGTGGTGACAGCAATGGCGATCGTGATGTATGCTGACCCCTGGTTCTCTATGAGTCACATGTTGGTAGCCTCCCTTCTAGTCCCACTTGCTGCAGAGAAAGAAGAGGAAGTGTGTTGGTTAATGGAGGAGCAAGGCACAGATCAATGGGAGAGTTCAAAATAGAATAGAAATAGAAACTAGCTAGAGAGGGTGGTAGAAGCCAAATTAAGTAAATTCTAATTTAAATTTTCAATGAATTCTTTGCGGCTTTAGGAGAAAGGTAATTATATGATTACAATGCAATGATAGTATGCAAATGAATTTATAAGAGACTCATTGGAGAAATTGAGTTAACCCACAGGATTAATTACTTTTTTTTTGAGAGAGAGATTTTTGCTATAGGCTTCTGTGTTCACCAGAGAGACAGAGACAGAAAGAAAGAAGTCACACCCCAGGGAGAATGGTCATGCCACAATCCCTTCGCCTCCGTTTTCCTCCTGTGATGTTGGGCAGGCACATACACGTGCCTGGTGTATTGCAAGCTGTCGGGTTTAGAATTCGAACTGAGGTTGGCCATGTGGGAGTCCAGTGTCTTAACCACCATGCCATCTGCTGGCTCTAGGATGAATTACTTTTCATGACATAAAACCCTCCATTTTTTTTTTTTTTTTGGAAGGGTGGTTGGGGGGTGAGTTGAAAATTTCTGTTAGTCCCTCTCCAGGAATACATTATTTTGTCTTTCTCTTTGCCTCCCTAGAGATCTTTAACATTTCACATACCAAATTTTATTGCAATTTTCTGTTTATTTGTCTTTCCCATCAGACATCAAACTCTTGGGAGGTGAGGACTAAGTGTATATTTTATCTGTTTTCTGGCACAAAAGTAGATGTTCAGTGAGGATTTCTACTTGTGAAAAGGATAAAAGTCAACGGTAGTGAAAATGCTCAGATACAGGATTTATACACATTTCTCAAACAACACATATGAAGAGAGTTTCTTGGAAAAGGGGTAAACAGAATACAATCAATCAGATTTTGTATAGCAAGCAGAAATAAGCAATGCATCATCAATAGTATTGATCGAGTGAATAAGGAAGCCATCTAACCAACAACATGAGCAAAAGAATAGAAGCAGAAGCCAAAGAGAACCCTCAAAGAATAATGGAGGCTGCCAGAGAGACAAGACTGCTGTGGGCTAGCTATTTAGTCGCTATTTTTAAAACTGCTTTTTGAAAAGAAGTCTGAATGAAAGAAAAGAATTTGTGCAATTAGGACGTATGCTTCCTTTGTGTGCTTATCTGCTTCCTTCATAAGCTATTTTTGGTATGTTTGCATTAACCTTCTAACAAAATGCCAATTGAAACAACTTTTAATAGGCTGTGTTTAGGAGAGCGAATCTGAAGAGGAAAGACCAGCTAGTCAGAGTAGGAACTCGATTCTTAATCCTACTTGGAAAATAAGTGAAATTCTTAGCTGTTGTCACCTGGGATAGCAACATGTAAAATGGAAAAGAAAACCCTCCCGGTGGTGATAAGGAATCCGTCCAACCAGTGCCGAGCTCCTTTCCTGCCTTGCTTCCTCATATCTTTTCTGTCCAGCTCCTCTCTTAACAGCAACGAGTTTCCCGTTATCGTCAAACAGCATCCCAGCACTCCTGTTTGTAATATAAAGTGACAACACGCACAAGTCTGTGTTGATGTTCTGAATGTTTTGCATGACGATAGCACTTACCTATTTTGGGAAATATGAATTAACCCACACTGCAGTGTTTGCGTTTGGATTGCAGGTGATCTGGGTGGGGTTCCAGTTACACTCATGACTCTTATTAACAAACAACCCCAAGTGGAACCAAACAAAGATTAAACTTGGACCTACACAAACCTACTCAGAATCTGACCTTTGACATTTCCATGTCTTGATGTCCTCTATCCTCTCTGCTTCCTGTTCCTCCTCCCTCTCTTGACTATGTAGTTCTATCTGGCTACAAATCTCCTGCAGCGTTTGTCCTCCCTGTCCCCATGGCACTGTGTGCCAACCTTGTACATAGAGTTTGCATTGTCATCGCAGCCATTACCGTCATCTCCCCACAGATACTGTAAGCTGAGAACAGATTCAATGTCAGGTGCCCTGTCCTAAACACTCGATCACTCGCAAAAGCTCTACCTTTCAACATCATTGCCGGGGACCAGCGTTGGCGTGGGTGGGTTATCTCGACGGAGGCGGCGAAAGTGAACAGAAGACAAAGGCCTTGGTGTCTTTTCATGCACGTCCTTTGCCGGACGGACACCCCTCAAAGATCGCTCTCCGAGGAGTGACAACTGCTAGGAATCATCATGTGTTTTTATTGAAAACATGTTACATGCAAGTAAATGGAAGAGGGACTACGTATTTCAATTATCAGTTCATAAAGTTTTAAGAATAGAGAACATAGATTCTATTCTAAAACTTAATTTGAGGAATCCTAATATATTTATCTATTTCACTTGGTGAGGGCGGGGGTGTCCTGGGCCAGTTTTGGCCTAATCCTATTTTAGGTAAAGAAAATTAAGTTTACCTTAAAAGTATTTTGAAGGGCCTTCCAAAGGTCAAGATTATTTCTACCTAGATAACTTCAGCCCACCCTCTATTGTGACCATGGAGATAAAGCATTGTAATTAATAGTAAGTGATCAGAGCAAAGGGGAGCAGTCGGGGGACTTCCTGGAAAATTTTATCATATACTCAGGATGTATAGGAGAGCTATGTGATTCTTTTATAGTAGTATATTGGGGAGTCAGAGGGGGGGTCGCTTCCCAGCAAGGCTGCCACAGTTTCTGGAGCAAAATCCTAGGTCAGGGGGGCGCACAGTAGTGGCCTTGCCAACATACTGAACTGACCGGAAGCGAGGGGGCTCAGACAGATCCTGGGGCCCTACCAGATCGGACTCCTCCACATCATGAAAGTATTTAATTTTCTCTTAATATCTTCTTCATAATCAAATCTCAGCACACTATATTTTTTTGGTATTTGCTGTAGGGCATGTGTGCTTGTCAGAGTGAGAAAGAGACAGGGAAGGGAGAATTCATTTTCCCAGAGAGATGGCCATGCTACAATCCCTTCTCCATTCTCCTGTTGGGATTTTTGGCATGCACACACATGTACCAGGCATAATTTTTAAGTGGTTGGATCTATGATTTGAGCTGTGGTTGACCATGTGGGAGTCCAGCATCTTAACCAACACAACACCTGCTGGCCCCGTAACACGTGAATTTTTGAGCAGTGTTGATCTTATATTAATTAGTGTTTTTTTCTCTATTCTCTGTCCAGAAAGTTGGAAAAGCAAATTTTTATTGTTGAAATAAGCTTTTTTCCTACAATTATCTATAACTAATTTATTTTCTTTCAGAGCTAGTATAAGGAAACAAAAATGTTTTCACCAATTATACCCAGCAAGACATGTGTAAGTGTCTCAATGGGAGAGGTCCAGGCACTGTACAAACAAAAAAACTAAGATGAGACATATCAGCAGAAATCACCTTTGTCCCAGCAAGGCCAGAGGAAGTAACCTAGTCTCTTACCTGATATTTTTTCTATTCAATGAAATAAAACTGTTGAACAAGAAGAGGCCAAGAGGAAGTTCTCTAACGACTGTCCATGGCTAATGTGCCGAATAATACATGTGAATATTGTGTTACTCTGGCTTCTGTGGAGAAATCTGAAGTAGCCTCATTTGATGGGAATGATCTCTAGTCTTTGTAGTGGAGCACTACTCTCGAAATCAGAGAGAAAACCTGTTTCCTTTAGGAGTGAAATGTGGTGTTATCATGAAGGACTAAGATGAAAAATGTGTGTTTTCATGGTGGCCACACTGGTAACCATATATGGAATTCTGAGCTGAATGAAAAACTGAATTATATGATGGAATGTACTTCAGTTTAGTGCAGTTTAAGATTCACCAGATTTAGGTCCGGGGAAAGTAACCTGTGCAAAGTGAAGAATGAAGACTGAATGCTCACAAATGTCCGTGTCAACAATCATTTGAATGTTCATAAGAACCCTGTAAAGGAGACTGTGAACTTACGTGTGTGATTTCTCGCTTTTTGTCTCTCTGTCTCTCTCTGTCTTTCTGGTGAGTGCATGCGCCCTATAGCAAAGATCGCTCCAAAAAAAGAAGAAAAAAAAATTCAAATTGACTTTATGACTAATTATTATTTTCAGTCCAGTATCACCAAGAGGACAGAGGAATACAGAACCCATGTTGTTCTATGTCTCCTTATATATACACACACACACTATTTTTTCTTTTATAAACGTTTTTGCCATAGGGCACATAAGCTTACTAGAAAGATAGAGAGAGGGAAAGTGAGAAACCAACCCCAAGGGGAACGACCACAATCCTTTCTCCTCTATTCTCCTCTTGGGATCTTGGATATGCACGCATATGCACCCAGCGAGAGTTTTAAGCTGCTGGACTTGGGACTCAAACTGTGATTGACTAATTGGAAGTCCAGCAACGTAACCATTACACCATCTTCTGGTCCCATCTTCTTCCAATCTCTTAATCAATCCACTCTTTCTCCTATTCTTCATCCAACCCCTCATCACAGGCTTCTAGTTACAGAAACATTAGTTCATACATTATAGGATTTCTTGGGAGCTGCTTGGAATTGTTTCTAAACTCTGAGTTAAGTATGGCTATATGGCTATGATTATACTGGCATATGGTATATTAAAAAAGAACTGGTGAATATTAAAAACAACAACAACAACCACAACAACAACAAAAAAAACCCATGGAAACAGCAGATGGCATAATGGTGGACTCCCACATAGTCAACCCTAGTTCAAGCCCTGGACTCAGTGGCTTACAAGTCACTCTGGGCATGGGTGCCCGAATCCCAAGGGAAGAAGGAGTTGTGGTGTGATACCCTCTAGGGGATGATTTCTTGCTTTCTGTCTCTGGTAAGTGAATGTTCCCTATAACAAAAATATTTCTCTATTAAAAAAAAAAAAAAAAGAAAAGAAAAGATGGGCCCAG
>NW_006205418.1:1347955-1362077 GCF_000334495.1 Tupaia belangeri chinensis | reverse complement strand
CGTGCATGCCCAAGATCCTGAGAGGAGAATGGAGGAGAAGGGATTGTGACGTGGCCATCCCCCTCCCGGGGAGTGATTTCTCGCTTTCTATTTCTCTGTTTCTCTCTCTCTCTGTCTAGCGAGTGCACGCACCCTATAGCAAAAACTTCTTAAAAAAAAAAAAAAAGGAAAAGAAAAATACTCTTAAGCTTCATTGCAACCAGGACTAAGTTGTCCAATCTTTCTTGTTCTTGGGTTCCACTTCTGTGAAATCAAGTGTACCAAATTTTCTTTCTTTATTTATTTTTTTATAGATTCAATGAGCTAATCCTAAGAAAGCCTGTATGCAAGTGTCTAACAGAGTGAATGCTCAGTGGCGTCTGCTGTCATCAAAGTAAAATCATCTGGAATGTATCTTACTTGTCCAGGATTGGTGGTGGCAGTCCCTTTTTAGTTTGAAGTTTTGTTGGGTTTTCTGTATTTCACCTAGTGAAGCATACTTTTCAAAATTTCTCAAAATCATCAGTGCTTATATTATTTGTAGAACAGGAAGACATTTGACACAGGAAACATGAGCTTTGCACTGTGTGTCTGACCTGGTATTCTCCTCTGACCCTTGGATTGCCAAAGGGTCAACGTCCAAATTTGCCAACATGGCGACCAAGACCACCGCTTAAATCTACCTGCTTCAGCTCAAGTTCCCATTCGTCCCTTCACAAAATGCATGCCAAGAAGTCTGTTTTCCAGCACCCCTGGAAGAAGTTCTCTACTTATGTACTCCTTCATTTAAGGGCTATTTAGCTAGAGGGCCACTTATAAAAAGGAAGACC
The DNA here is from genome assembly GCF_000334495.1 of Tupaia belangeri chinensis. Classification (NCBI taxonomy): domain Eukaryota; kingdom Metazoa; phylum Chordata; class Mammalia; order Scandentia; family Tupaiidae; genus Tupaia; species Tupaia belangeri. The sequence goes on along the minus strand of NW_006205418.1, from coordinate 1,361,268 downwards.
TGAGTGTTGCTTCTGTGAGTTGTAGGGAAGGCCACTGGCAAGTCTTGAGCAGAGAAACATCCAAAGCCTTAGCAATGTTCACACGATTCTGCAGAATCCGGCCTCAGCTACCTGCTGAAACTCACCTCCCACCTCTTTTCACTTGTTCCACTCCAATTATACTGGATTCTTTAATCTCACATTCAGTAAGAATGGGGGACCTCACAACCTTTGGATCTTCTGTTCTGTCTTCCTGAAATGCCTCATCTACTGGTTTCCCTATGGCCCTTGCTTTTCTTCCTTCTCTGTCTCGTGAAGCTGCTTCACCAGAGAAGCTGCTTTCGGTGTACGCTATAAGAAAGAGCAACACCTCATCTGTCCTTTTGTTTCATTACATTGTTTTGTTATTCTTTCCATAGCACAGGTCACCACGGGACACATCTATATTTTAAATGTATTACCGTATAAGGTTCATGAGAGTATATGGTTTGTCTTATTTGCTCTTCATTGTCAGAATAGCACACTGGACACTTACTATTATACTTAATATTAGCCAAAAGGAGAAGCAATTGCATACTTGCTATTATGCAAAACCTCAGAATGGCTGAATTCCCCACCTTTCCCTCTAGTGCTGACTTGCTTCCCTTACCTGGAGTTCCTTGTTACTGTCCTTCAGTTTGATTCAGCTTTCTGCGGCCAATTCCTAACTACCACCTCTTCGAGTCCTTTAGTGAACATTCCAACCTATGCTGGCCACCTGTTCCCCTCTGTGCCTGGAGGAATGACAGATTTTACCTGTTAACTGTTGTCCATAGCCTTGTATGTGCGGAGTAAGTCTCGAGTTAAATGAGAGACAGCTTTCCTGGGATCAAACCCTGCTCAGACACTGACGAGCTGGAAGGCCTTGCACACGTTACCTAGCCTATCTGTATATCATCCTTTTCCCCATTGAGGAGGATGATACCAACACCTACCACATGGATTTGTTGCATTAATTAATGAGTTAAATTCATTAAAGCACCATGCCTGGCACAAAAGTGCTTGGTCAATGTTTGTACTTATTATTATCACTTAAATGAATGGTGTCCCCAGCTGCACCCAAAGCTCTGCTCTTTGTATGCCCCATACCATCTGGCAGAGTCTTCCACACAGCAGGTGCTCAATAACTCTGTTGACTTTTGGTAAAATTATTTCCCCAAAGAAATGTCAAAAGAAATGCTTGGAGAAATTATGCCAAAGCAGTTATGTTTGTAAAGCTGTTCTGGGACTACGAAAGAGTAAAGGTGAGTCTCTGAAGAAGGTTCCCTTGCGCACTCATTCAGAAAACATTTTTCAAGCATGTATCATGGGCCAACATTTGTGATCAGTGCTCTCGGGATGCAGCGATGAGCAAGACGTGATTCTTTTTCCTGAGGGGCTGTGGAAACAGATATGTGCACTGATGGCTGTGACAGGGTGTGAGTGGGATGAGCGGCAAGAATGTGTGAAGTGTCACAGTGTCACAGCAGTCACCTGGGGTGGGGAGTGTACGAGGCTGCTACTTTCTCAGGCTGACTCAGGTAGCCTACATTTCTATATCTGTGTGCTGTGCGTGTGATTCTGAAAACGAGAATGGTGTTAAAATTGAAAATGGAATAAGGTCCCTGGGGAACCAGAGCAGAAGTGGTTTTGGGAGAAAATACTGAAACTGTAAAACAAGAAGCACAGATTGAACAACGATAGGTGATTTCTTTAGGTTTTACTAGAACCTCAAACTCATTTCCTGAGGACAACACATTGAATAAGGCAGGATTTAAGTGTTTCCTCACTGTGCTAGCAAATCATTAATTAATAAAAGAGTTTCTATCCTTAACACTGTCTTAGAAGAGTGTAAAGATGGTATAAAATACTATCAGGTAAGCAACAGGACCACGCAGAGCAGAGTACTTTCTTGTCTTGCATTCTTGGTCATGCCCGTTTGCTCCTCATATTTTAAAATTTGTTTTATTAACTTCAGTTGTCTTCGTGTACTTTAGAGCTCTAAACTCATTCATCCTACATATCTTTTTTAGAATAATTATTTTATTTAACTTTATTCTATTTTATTTATCTATTTAATTTGACCACAGAGGGACAGAGTGAGAGAGAGCGAGAGAAAGTGAGAAAGCAAGCCGCCAGGTCCAGAACTTGAACCATGGTTGGCCATGTGGGAGTCCAGTGCCCTTAAACACCACACCACCTGCTGCCCCCATCCTATATATCTTTTATTTTATGCTCATTGGGCTACATTTCTTCATTTCTTCTGCTTCTACTCCACTGCCTGTGGTAACCCCTGTTTAATTCTGTCTCGGTGTTGGAGCTCTTTCTTACAAAATATGTCACATAGGAGCGAGATTACACAAGGTCTTTCCATTTTTGTCACTAGCATGGTGTCTTCTAGGTCCATTCATGTTGTGGCGAATAGAAAGAGTTGCATTTTTCCTTTTAAAGGCTGAATAAGATTCCATCTGTGCACACATATTCAAAACTTGCTACGAACCTACTGTACTTGAAATAGCATGGCATGAACCTAAGAACGGAAACATAGGACCCACCGGTGGTGGTGCGGTGTTTAAGGTGGCTGGATCCCACATGGCCGACTGGGTGGTCTGGGTCTAGTACCTGGAGACTTGAAAACAAGGCCTATGTGCGTGTGTGCCCCAAATCCTGACAGCAGAATGGAGAAAGGCATTGTAGTATGGCCGTCCTCTCACTTCCCTGTGGGGTGTGTGTGCGTGTGTGTGTCTGTCTCTGCCTCTCTCTGGTGAGCCCACATGCCCTGTAATAAATAAATAAAAATAATGGAGGTGTAGAACAATGAAATAGAATTAAGGGTACCAAAGTAGACCTTTACATTTATTGTCAAAATTAAAAGTGGGTCCTTTGTTCTTCAAAGGACACCAGCAAGAATATGAACAAACTACAAAATGTGGGAAAATATTGGCAAAACATGTATCTATAAGGGATTTGTATCTATAAAACATACAAATATTCTTAGAACTCGACAGTAAAAAAAACAATTAACCTAATTTAAAAAATAAGAAAAGGTTCTGAATAAACATTTCTCAAAAAAAAACTGTAGAAAGTACCATTTAACAGACACAAGAATGAGAAAGAGCTGAGTACTGTAATATCGTTGACTTGCTTGACATGCATTGCTATTACACTCGGAGAACCCACATCATACTGTGAAAACATACAGTGATTAAATATAAATAAAAACAAATGAGCAGGAAAAAAAGAAATAGAGACTATTTCTACAGGGAAGCTATATAACTGGTCAATAAGCACATGGAAATAATGTTCAATATCACCAGTTATCAGGAAATTGGGTATCAAAATCACAATGAGCTATCACTTTGTACTCACTAGGAATGCAAAATAAAGGCAGGCAACAAATAGGAACAAAGATGTGGAAAATGTTCAACAGCTAGCCCATGACCTAGAAATCCCTGTTCTAGGTATACGCTAAGAGAGAACTGAAGACGTATTTCCACAAAAAGTGTGTACATGCACGTGCATAGCAGCATTACTCACGACAGCTGAAGAGTAGGCACATACACAGAATGTAGTATGGCTGTGCAGTGAAGTATGAGTCATACGAAGGAAGCAGCACTGCATGTTCGGCATGAATAAAGCTAGAATACATTATACAGCCTGGAGAAACCAGTCGTAAAAGGCCACAAATGAGAGGATTTGGTTTATATGAAATGCGCAGAAAACACAGATACATGGAGACAGAACACAGGTCGTTATTAGGAAGAAAAGGTGAAGGGCCATGGGAAGTGATTGCTAATTGGTGTGGCAACTTTTAAGGAGTGATGAAAATGTACTAAAGTAAGTTAGTGGTAATTGATACACAACTCTAAGCTACTAAAACCTAGGAATTGCACTCTCTGACATGGTAACTTTTATGATGCAGGAATTGGATTTCAATAAAGCTCTTATTAAAAAAATTATAGCGGGGGGGGGAGGGAACCAGCAGTTAGCGTAATGGCTATGTCGCTGGACTCCCACGTAGTCGACTGCGGTTCGTGTCCCGGACCCGGTGGCTTAAAACTCACGCCGGGCGCGTGTGCGTGCGTGCCCAAGATCCCGAGAGGAGAATGGAGGAGAAGGGATTGCGGCGTGACCATCCCCCCTGGGGGGTGATTTCTCGCTTTCTGTCTCTATGCCTCTCTCTGTCTGTCTGGCGAGCGCACGCGCCCTACAGTGAAAATCTCTCCAAAAAAAAAAAATTATAGCAGGGGGGCAGCAGGTGGTATGGTGGTGGTTAAGGGCGCTGGAGTCCTGGACCTGGCAGCTTGCTTTCTCGCTCTTTCTATCTCTCTCTGTCCCTCTCTGGTCAAATTAAATAAAGAAATAAAGTTAAAAAAATAATTATTTAAAAAAAATTGTAACAGGAACCAGCAGATTGAGTATGGTTATGTTGATGGACTTCCATGTAGTCGACTGTGATTTGAGGTTCAGACCCCGTGGCTTAAAATTCATGCCAGGCACATGTGTGTGCATACCCAAAATCCTGAGAGGAGAATGGAGGAGAAGGGATTGTGACATGGCCATCCTCCCTGGGGGGTGATTTCTCGCTTTCTGTCTCTCTGTCTCTCTGGCGAGCGCACCCAGCCTATAGCAAAAATCTCTCTAAAAACAAAATTATAACAATAGAGTTGAAAATGACAACAAAAACATGTTTTGAATACTAAGAACACTAGAATCATAGGCTCTTATGGTCAAACTTATTTTTGAAATTCTTCTAGGACAATTATCTTGGTTTGCTTGAATTCTCTCCTGGAAAATGTTTACATGTGTATAAATCTAACACCAAAGACAAAGAATCATTATTATTCTTCCTCTTTAAGTAAGTTAGAAAACTCTAATATTAAATTTTTTCAATTACAATTCTATTAGTATTATATTGTGACATTTCATTTTTTATGTTACCTTCTATTGGGTCATTGGAAAAGTCATGATACATTTTCACATAGAAAAACATCTAAAAATACCTCATGACTGTTGAGATTACTCAATATTTTATTATGTTGGTTTCAAGCAAGGCACAGAGCACATGGTATTAGGAAGTATGTAACATCTATGTTACAAATTGTTCTTGAGGATTCTGATTGGCTCCATTTTTCAGAAACAAAACTGAGACCTGGGAAGTAAAGAAAATTTCCCAAAGTCATAAAAGAACTCGTAAGAGAACTGAGACCTATTTCACTTCAGAGTCTACTTTTAATTTGTATTTCATATTGGCTCAATTCTAAACTATGTCTCCCTGTAACTGCAAATCCCCATTTTTTTCTAACTCATCCATTTCCAGATGTCGAATTGCTCTTCTGCCTAACACCTCTTCACTTTCAGTCCCCTAAGTCCTTTTTTCTCCATGTAAAACATGTTGATTTATATCACTCTTGCCTCAGGGTATCAGATTATGGTCTTGCACCTTTAAATTGTCCACACCACCCTGTTCTAGGCACCTTGAAAATAGGCTTTTCTTCCAAACAGCATTTAAAGTTAGGGAACATTTTGGACATTTCAGAAATGACAAAATTGTGCTCAGAGAGGCTAAGAACTTGTCCAGGATCATACCTAACCCGGGATTTGTAACCATGTCTCGTTTTATTTCTCACTACTGATCTGAATTAATCAGCAGGCTGGAAACCTGCTCATTTCCTCAACATTGTAGACCAACGAGAATCAACGACATCAACTGGAAGGATTTTACTGAAGAATTAAACTCTTCAAGCAGCTGGAGGTTGTGAATCTCAGAGGTGGACGCTAGTCTGAGGCCAAGCTTATTTGTCATAATTAGAAGTCCTTAAAATTTCAGAAGAGCTCTTTGTTTGGTGAGCTGGCCACTTTTCTTGAAAGAGAAAGGCAAATCATTCATTTTGTTTTATTTTATTTCGTTTTTCTTACCACAGTGAGGTAGTGTCTGGACGAGAACATTCCTTTGCTTCTCATTCCTTCTCCCTGAGTACCCTTTTCAGAGACGGCCTTTAACGGCATTTCTTTTAAAAACTTGGCAGTTATTTTGAATAGAGCATAAAATTCTCCTTTTATGCTGAGATTATTTTTTTCCAAAACCTTCCAAAAACATTGCAGCCATTTGGCAGTAAGTCAAGAATGGGGACTGTGTGTCCACTTTCAATCTGGAGGCCTAGGTCTTTGGCTCCAAGCACTGGTACATCCAGGGAGTGGCCTGTGGCCTTCTTATATTCTAGGCCTCCGGCCACGGAAGGCACAGAGTGGACTTTATTTTAAGCAGCTGGTCCTAGGGATTGCTTAAAGTCAGGCTATGGCAACTCATAAGACTGTTAGAAACAGTAAACAAATGGCAGCTCTTTTTCCAAAGACTTCTTGAAATTTCCTTGGAGGTGAGTCAGTCTTGTCTATTCTAACAAAGGAGACTATGATTCAAGAACATTCATCTGGTAGATGACTTTGGTTCTCATTTTCACTTTCAAAATGAAAAGTGAGGAACTGAGGGATGTGTAAGAAAGCCCGGAGGTAGGGTGAGTAGCAATATCTCACTTCTCCGACAGGCAGGATTCCTGCCTGAAGTGGAAGCAAACCCTGGCACTGGACATGTTGAGGGCCAGGTTCTCATTGTCTCATTTAGTAACTTTGCCTGCATTGTCTTTGTTAATACTGCACCTAAAATAGCCTTTGGTGGTAACTAATCTTGACCAGTGTGTGTGTGTATGTGTCTCTGTGTGTGTGTGTGTATGTATTTATAAAGGATAAACATTAAGAAATAGACCTAGATTGTGAACCCAGGTCTATGTCACTCCGTGCATTTGCCACTGTGTTTTGAAGTCTTCCCTAAGAATAGAAGAAACATTTTTCTCTTATCATGTCATTAAACTTCTTAGCACATCAAAGAGTTAGAGAAATAAGTCATGTTTTAATGACGGAATCTCCACTGTTTTTCTTTTTGCCACTGTGTTTTGAAGTCTTCCCTAAGAATAGAAGAAACATTTTTCTCCTATCATGTCATTAAACTTCTTAGCACATCAAAGAGTTAGAGAAATAAGTCATGTTTTATGACAGAATCTCCCGTTTTTCTTTCCAAACTTCTTGTTTTAACCCATTAATAGGAGGTGACATCTCATACATTTAGTACCGTTGCTTGACACTATTCATGTATTCACTCAAGCATTTACTAAGCAAATGAGGTGTATTTATAGAGGTTGTGGATATAGCAGTAAAAATAAAGTGCCTGACCCCATAAATATTGTATTATAGTAAGAGGAAACTAATAATAAACAAAAGCTTTCATAGTACAGTGACGGTTAATGCATTGAAGAAAAAATAGAATTTCTTTTTCTACTAATAATAAACAAATGCTTCATAGTACCATGAGTTAATGCATTAAGGAAAAAGTAGAAGTAGCGCATTGAAGAAAATAGTAGAGTGGGACCATATGTCCAAATGGTTACATTGCTGGACTCTCACATAGTCAATGACGGTTCAAGTCCTGGACCCAGCAGGTTGAAACTCATACCAGGTGCATGTGTGTGTGTGTGCATGGCCCAAAATCCCTAGAGGAGGATGGAGGAGAAGGGATTGTGGACATGGCCATTCCCCCTGGGGGTTGATTTCTCGCTTTCTGTCACTCTGTCTGTTTCTGTCTCTCCAATGAGCCCACACACTGCATAACAAAAAAAAAAAAAAAGAAAACTCTCTCTCAAAAAAAAAAATAAAACCCAAAAAATAGAATAAGGGTATCAGAAGACAAAGAGTGTGGCTGCTGAGGTCTGGTGGTCAGGGGAGGATCTGCTGAGGCAAAAGCATTTTCTTCCCCAAATGAACTGAAAGTACAGGCCATACAAATACAAGATAGAATATTCCACGCAGAAAAACCAATTAGTTAAGCATATGTCCTCACAAAGGAGAATTGCTATCTTATTTATCAATATATTTATGAGGATATAACAGTGCTTGGGCGCATTGTTGCTCAGCAGATGATGCTCTGGATACCATGCTAGTACTAGGTTATAAGACCTCTAGCTGCTCTAGGGAGTCGCTACCTAGTGAAGGCTTACAGACCCATGCTTGCTTGTTTGTTTTCCTTTATTTGTTAGAGGGTTCGCGTATGTACTTACTAGAGAGAGACAGAGAGAGAGAGAGACAGAGACAGAGAGAGATGGCCATGCAGTCATCCCCTCTTCTCCATTTCTCTTTTCAGGATTTTGGGCATGCATAAACATGCACCCGGTCTATTTTTTTTCTGGCTGTTGAGTCCAGAACTCCAACTTCACAAGCAGCTGTATGAGATCCAGCTTCCTTAATCACTATTCCCAGAAATGAGTATAAATGATGACCAGGATAAAGTATTGGAATATGGATGATTCTGGAGAGAGCCTTACTTTTCTATGAAGAACCATAATGCAAATGTTTTAGACTTTAGGGCCTTTATGGTCTTTTTCACAACTCCACTTTGCTATTGAAGATAGAATCAATCATGGCGATAAGTAAGCAAGGGGGTTTGGCTGTGACTCACTAACGGTTAATGTATAAAATCAGGCGGCAGTTCCTGGGTTGTCGGCCTGGTTGTGGACTCCTCCTTTAGCGACCCCTCCAGGGGCTGTCCACATCACTGCCTGCTTCGTGCGTCAGCTCCTCTGTCACCTCCTGATCCGGTGCTTTGCCTGAGCTGCGGCTTGCCAATCCGCACTGGCGTTAGAGCTCTACCTCGCTGAGGAGTAAATGGTTTCTAAGTTAGGAGGATATTAGTAAAGGGGCACAGAGAAAATGTAAATAGCTCGAAAGATTTGTCTACACTTGAGCGCATGAACTTTCTGAAGGACATTTTAGAAGCTATCAGTTCTTTAATTGCCTTTTCTTGTGTTGTGAGCTGAATTCTGGAGAGCTTAAGATTCTGAGGAAGAAAACTGAGATGAAAATACAGAATGAAAACCCTACTAGTTAGGTCCTCTTGACTCAAGCCTTGAAATAATTGTAATCTTTTCTTTTTTCCACAGATTAACTTTTATGAGAACAAAATAAATACCCACAAATGACTTACTGTTAGGAATTTACTGACTGCTCTGTATGTGGAATTCTCTCTCAGTCTTCACATATATAAATATAATTGAGACTGCTCCTTTTTTTTTTTTTTTTTGAGAGGTTTTTTGCTATAGGGCGAGTGCCAGACAGACAGACAGAGACAGAGAGACAGAAAGCGAGAAATCACCCCCCAGGGGGGATAGCCACGCAGCAATCCCTTCTCCTCCATTCTCCTCTCAGGATCTTGGGTATGGAGACTGCTCCTTTGAAGATGGTGCTTGGGATAACAGCACCCTGGGTAACATAGGCCTTCCGAGTCACATGGAGGCTCACACATTGCACAACCCCAAAAGGTACCTTTCACAAACCATTTTATCAAACATGGCAAGTGGAGAAAAAATGAAAATTGAAAACCAGGAATGAATCACAGACTCATTTTATATAAAACATGACAATGGCAATATCTACCTCAGTGATTCTATAAAAATTAAAGAAAGTTGGAGAAAATGCCTAGCACTGTGTCTGGTATACAGCAGATACTTAATGAATTTTTCTTTCTTTTTTTATTGAATAGATGAGTGAAGCCTTGCACAACAATAAGTCATAATAAAGAAATTTTCTCAGAAAAATAGATTTGAAAAATCTACTACAAAGCTGGAAGCACAAAGGTTTTCTCATTTCCGTTTCCTGCCACCCTCTGCCATTACCTGTCCGTACCTCCATCAAAGGTCCTCTTTCTAAATACTCTTGCTCACTGAAGCTGGACTGTACAAAAAATAAAAACATTTACCACATTTGTAATCCTATAATACTTTTAGATAGCAAGAACTTGCTACAAAATAAAGTCATGGTAAATTTCAATACAACTATCTAGAGACAGTTTTGTAAATAACACATTTCCAAACATGAATCTCCCTAGCCTCGAACCTGCTGTACACTCCCTGTTGCCTTATGGATATGATCCATTCTGTCTCAGAAAGCTCACGCCCATTTGCTTTTTAGCAAAGCCTTCTCTGATCACGGTAGCCAAATTTCCCATACGAAATTGAGAGACACAGAAACCCTGACTTTCATCCTTCTCCATGCCATACCTGGAAATCTGCCTTATTGCAATCACAGGAATATAGATGACAACAAAACTAAGTGCTCTTCCCTCACGCCTCTCCACTCCCACCATCTGCCCACATGCACAAGGTTCCATTGCTAGCATGTGTATTGTACACAGCTGGCACCTCTGCCTTAATTCACCTTCGGGTCCATGGAATCCAGTGTGTTTACCAGGACTCAACTGAAAAAGCGAAGACATTTATCGAATGGATGTTTGATTTACGTAGAATAGCTGCTACATGTGACCTCGTCATTACTATACTAACCCTCTGGCTTTATCCTGAGTACAAAAATGTAAAGAAATTCCTAGAATTCACTTCATTTTTAAATTAACTCTGTGTACTTATTTTCCCTCCTATGTAATTCAAGTTTTCTAGTTTCTCAATTTTGGAACACAGCATTCTTTCAAATGGGAAGTTTATTCATGAAAGTTTACTTTCATTTCTTTCAAAGGCATAGAAGGTGGGAGGTTGGAGTGACCTGTCTTAATTGCATTGGAGGGGGCAGGCATTGCTATGGTGGCAGGAAATTATCCCTCCATGAGGAAACTGAAGCTGCACGTGGTAAGTTACTGGCAACCCCTTATAGTATGAAGCTCTAAGCTCTGTGTGTGTGTTTCATCCATCTATGCTGTACTGGAAAATATTATGGAGAATAGGAAAAATAAGCCAGATGTTTCTGAGTCTAGAGAATCATTTTTGACAGCATACTTTTAAAAATCCTAGATTTCAAAAAAAATATTATGATGGTTCTCTGGAGGAATTTTGCTATTGGAATAAGCTACAGGTATATCGGATAAATTCTTGAGCTTAAAATAAAAGTACCTTTAGGCTACAATTTCAACTTGACTTCATATTACATGCCTCTAAAATACACTCCATGGTACCAGCAGTAATGGCTATGTTGCTGGACTCCCATGTAGTCGACCACTGTTTGAGTCCCGGACCCAGTGGCTTAAACTCATGCTGGGCACATGTGTGTGCATGCTCAAAATCCTGAGAGAAGAATGGAAGAGAAGGGATTGTGGCATGGCCATCCCCCTGGGGGGTGATTTCTTGCTTTCTGTCTCTCTCTCTCTGTCTTTCTGGCGGGTGCATGCACCCTATAGAAAAAAACTCTCCAAAAAAAAAAAAAATGCTTCATCCTCGCTGTGTATTCCAAATTGGTCTCTAGTACAATCTGAATGCAAAGCAGTAAGCAAACTATTTATTTTGTACCTTATCAAAGTTCTTATTTTTGATTCATTCACTGCAGACAGTAGAAAGACTCTTAGGGCAGAAAAAGTTCTGTTACAGTACTCATACAGTTTAGTCAGGTGATATCATAATTATTTTATTTCACTTTTGATATCAATGGTGTTCCTTAAAATGGACAATTGTAAATTTTAAGATATAAAATTGATAGAGTGTTTAGACATTTCTTTCAGTTGGCATTTCACAATTGCACTAAGCAAATCTCCACCAAATGATTGAACTCAACTCATACATTTGACATATTGAAAGTACAATCTATTTGGCAGATTTGGAAAAAGCCAACTTTTATTGGCTCGTTCAATATATCACTTCCCCTGAAAAAGGAAGAACAGGGAGTTGAGTTCAAATTTTGAATCATTACTACTTTGAAGTCCTATGCTTGTTGAGAGGATAACAGAAGAAAATCATACTTTAAGATTTTGTTTTTCCAGAGAGATTTTTGCTACAGGGTACATGCACTCACCAGAGAGATAGAGAGATAGAGAGAAATAGAAAGTGAGAAGTCACTCCTCAGGGGATATGGCCATGCTGCAATCCCTTTTCCTACATTCTTTTCTTGGTGTTGACACAACACCACACACCCACCCACACACACGTACCCAGTGTGAGTTTTAAGCCATCAGGTCTGGCACTAGAACTGCAGTCGACAACATGGGAGACAAGTGACATAACCATTATGTCATTTGCTGGTCCCACAAGTCATACTTTAAAGAACTTATTGCTTATTGTCTGAAAAGAAAAAAATTTAAAAACAATGCCATACTTTATTATAAATGTAAATATAGCTGTTTGAAGAATAGAAATAATAGAAAGAAGGATATATAAATTCTGCATAGGAGGTTTATTAAAGATTTTGAAGTAAGAGGAAAGTTTTAAATAACATGTAGAAGAAGGTAATTTTTCCCTGTACACAGATAATGTGACATAGAAAAACCTAAAGAATCAGTCAAATATTTCTTAGAACTGATAAATTCATTAAACAAAATACAAAATCCATAAACAAAACCAGTAGCCACCTTCTACATGAACAATGATTTAACTGAAAAAGAAGTCAAGTAAGTAATTTCATTTACTAAGATATTAAAACCCAAAATATCTATAATTTTTTTTTTTGGAGAGATTTTCGCTATAGGGCGGGTGCGCTTGCCAGACAGACAGAGAGAGACAGAAAGACAGAAAGTGAGAAATCACCCCCCAGAGGGGATGGTCACGCTGCAATCCCTTCTCCTCCATTCTCCTCTCAGGATCTTGGGCACGCACGCACATGCGCCCGGCGTGAATTTTAAGCCACCGGGTCCGGGACATGAACCGCAGTCGACTACGTGGGAGTTCAGTGACATAGCCATTACGCTAACTGCTGGTTCCCCAAAATATCTATAATTAAATAAACCAAGGAGATGAAAGATTTCTATAATAAAATCGATTGAAACTGATGAAGACAATTGAAGAAGACACCAAAGACTTCCCATATTCATGGAAGAATTGATATTGAAATGTTAATACTACCTCCACTTAAAATATGCCCACACTCTGCACTCTATGGCAGAGACTGAAAGATTGGAGGGCATAAAAGCATTGAAAATAGTTATAGACACTGGAGAGTGTAGAAGGAGGGTGGGAGAGGGGGAGAGTGTAGGGAGAGAAGAATTAGGGAGAAAAATAGAGAAGTAGGACATTTGTGGGACACAGAAATGGTTTATTACCTGTTGATGATAACATGTATATTATTGTTGACTGGATTGGGCTGAGGTATATTTCATGTTGGGTAAATTCTCTCTACAAACTAAATGATGTATATCAATTGATGTAAAAAAATAATAATAATTTAAAAGAAATTTTGGAGAGGTATTTGCTATGGGACACATGCATTTGCCAGAAAGACAGAGAGAGACAGAAAGATAGAAAGCGAGAAATCACCCCCCCCCCGCGCGGGGGGTGGCCATG
>NW_006205418.1:1316247-1347887 GCF_000334495.1 Tupaia belangeri chinensis | reverse complement strand
TGAAGCCCCCCAGTCTGGGACTCGAACCACAGTCAACTTACTTCATGGGAGTCCAGGGATGTAGCCATTATGCTATCTGTTGGTCCCTAATTTAAAAAAAAAATTAAAATGTTAATACTACCCCAAAACCTACAGATTCAATGCAATACCAAAGTACCAATAGTACTATTTGCAAAAAATTTTTAAAAAATCACAAAATTTGTGTGAAACCATGAAAGACTGGCTATTCAAAACAACCGTATTAAAAAAAAAAAGCTGGAGGCACCATATTATCTAATATAAAAATATATTAAAAATTCATGGACCAGCAGATGGTGTAGAGGTTAAGGAAATGCTGAGGTTCAAGCCCTGGGCCTGGTGGCTTAAAAATCATGCTGGGTGCATGTGCATGCATGCCCAAAATCTCAAGAGGAGAATAGAGAAGAAGGGATTGCAGTATGGTCGTACCCTCTGGGTTGTAATTTCTTACTTTCCCTCTCTCTTTCTCTGTGTCTCTTTCTGGCAAGCACATGCCCACTATAGCAAACACTATATTTATGTATACATATATACATTTATGTATACATTAATATTATGTATATGTATATGTATATTTATGTACACATATATACATTTATATGTAATTTCAAATAAGACATTTCAAAGAATTGGGAAACCAAAAAAATTAAACCTCACAAAAGTAACAGAAGAAAAGAAAAATAAAGGTTAGCACAGAAATAAATGAAATAGAAAATAAACCAACAATTCAAAAAATATCAATAAAACAGAAAACTGAGATTTTTTTAAAGAATAAACAAAATCAACAAAATATTAGCTAAACTAAGAAAAATAGATAAAGGAGCTAGATAAAATCAAATGAAAAAGGCAATATTACAACAGATAGCACAGAAATAAAAATTATCATTAGGGAATACTGTGAGTGACTGTATGTCCACAAATTAGAAAACATAAAAGAAATGAACAAATTTCTAGATACTTACAACATACTTGCATCAAACAAGGAAAAAATAGAAAGTCTAAAGAGAATAATAATAAGTGATGAAATTGAATCAGTAATAGCTTCTACTCAAATAAAAGCCCAGGTCCCAGTGATTCCATTTCTAAATTCTGCAAAATTCTTTCTTTCTTTTTTTTTTTTTTTTTTTTTTTTTTTTTTTGGCTATAGAGCACATACACTTGCCAGAGAGAGACAGAAAGAAGGAAAGAGCACAATCCCTCCCTCCCCAGAAAGATGGCCAGATTGCAATGCCTTCTTCTCCATCTGTGATTTTGGGTATGCATGCACACATGCCCAGCATGATTTTCAAGATGCCAGGTCTGAGCTTTGAACTGCAGCCATCCATGTAGGAATCCAGCACCTTAACCACCATAGCACCTGCTAGCCCCTCTACAAGACTTTTAAAGAAGAATTAGCACCAATTCAAACTATTTCTTTTTTTAAGAATTACTTTATTTAATTTTATTCACCATTATTATTATTTTGATTTGACCAGAGATGGACAAAGAGAGGGAAAGTGAGAAAGTTGCCAGGTACAAGACTTGAACAATGGTTGGCCATGTGAGATAGTTGCCAGGTACAGGGCTTGAACAATAGTTGGTCATGTGAGACCTCAACCACCATGCCACTTGCCAGCCCCATCAAACTATTTCTGAAGATCCAAATGGAAGGAATACTTCCAAATTTATTCTATGAAGCCTCCCTCACCTTAATACCAAAAGAAGATAAAGATGCAGAAAAATTTAAAGACCCATTCCTGATAAATATGGATGCAAAAAAAAACCTTAAGTAGATAATTAAAAAGATTATACCCCATGACCAAGTAAGCTTTATCCTAGGGAGGCAAGGATGGTTCATCATATGGAAAATGATAAAAGTCATATATCAAATGAACAGAATGAAAGATAAAAATCCTATGAATAGATGCAGAAAAAGCATTTGATAAAATACAACATTGTTGATTAAGACTTTCAACAAATAAGATATAAAAGGTGTATTTCTCAAAACAGTAAAAGCCCCCTATGACAAATCCATAGTTAATATTGAATGGAGAAAAGCTGAAAGCTTTCCCACTACAAGTGAACAAGACAAAGCTGTTCATTTTCTCCACTCCTTTTCAATTTAGTATTGGAAGTTCTAGTCGATGTAGTTAGAATGAAATAAGAGGCATTAAAGGAACCAGCAGTTGGGGTAATGGCTATGTCGCTGGACTCCCATGTAGTCGACGATTGTTTGAGTCCTGGGTTGAACTCATGCCAGGCATGTGTGCATGCATGCCCAGGATTCCGAGAAGAGAATGGAAGAGAAGGAATTGCGATGTGGCCATCCTCCCTCGGGGGGGTGATTTCTCACTTTCTGTCTCTCTGTCTCGGTCTCCATCTTTCTGTTGAACGCATGCGCCCTATTAAAAAAACCCCTCTCTCTCTCTCAAAAAAAAGAGGCATTCAAATGGGAAAAGAAGTGAAGTTTTCAAACGACATGATTTTATACATTAAAAATCCAAAAGATCTCTATAAATGATAAATAAATTCAGTAAGGTCACAGGATACAAAATCAATATACAAAAATCTATAACTTTTTTATATACCAACAATGAATACACTGAGGCAGAATCGAAGAATACAATCCCCTTTACAATAGTGCACACACACACACACACACACACGCGCGCACACTTAGGAACAAATCTAACAAAAGAGGTGAAAAATCTCTACAAGAAAAACTGAAGAAATTGAAAATGATGCAAAATATGAAAATACATTCCTTGTTCTTAGATTGGAAAAATCAATACAATTAAAATGTCAATTCTATCCAAATTAGTTTACAAATTCAATAGAATTCCTATCAAATTATCAGTGACATTTTTCACAGGAATAGGAAAAAATCATAAAATTTGTCTGGAATCATAAAAGACCCCATATTGTAAAGGCAATACTGAAAAAAAAAGTGAAGTTGGCATCTCAAATACTACAAAGTTGTGGTAAAGAAAACAGCATGATGCTGGCACAGAATCCAGAGATAAACTCAAAAACATATAGCCAGCTGATTTTTGACAAAGGATAAATGAAAATTTAATGGAGAAAAGTAATTTCAGCAAATGGTGCTGGAGAAACTAGATACCCACCTGCATAAATATAAAACTAGGCCCCTATCTCTCACCATTAACTAAAGTCAACTCAAAATAAGTCAAAATAAGATGGCTAAAAACATGGGCAACAACTCTAAAAACAGACAAGTGGGATTACATCAAATAAAAAAATTCTGTACAGCAAAAGAAACAATAGATACAATAAAGAGACAGCCCACAAATAAGAGAAAATATGGGCAAGTTCTACTTCAGATAAGAGATTAATAGCCAGAACATATCTGAAATTCAAGCAGTTTACCTGCAGAATATGTGCAATTGATCTGAATAGATAACTTTCACAGAAAGACATGTACATGACCAAAAAGCATATGAAAAATGTTTAATATCTCTTGTAAAGAGTATGCAAATCAAATCCACAATATGATGTCTTCTAGCGTCAGTTAGAATGGCTAAAATAAAAATAAACAAAGACCAACAAGTCCTAATGAGGCTGTGGTGAAAAGGGTACCCTTCTGCACTGTTGGTACGAATGTAAATTAGCACAGCCACTGTAGAAAACAACATGGAGTTTCCTCAAAAACCTACAAACAGACCTACCATATGACTCAGTAATCCCACTCCTGGGTATATACTTAAAGGACAGGGATCACCAGTCAGAAAGACACTTGTACATTCGTGTTTATTGCAGTATTATTCACGATATCTAAAACATGAAACAAACTAAATGTTCAACAGCTGATGAGTGGATTTAAAAAATATGGCACATATTCACAATGGCATAATACTGAGCCATAAAGAACAATGATATCCTGTCATATGATACAAAGAAGTGGGATATTGAAGGTATAATGCTAAATGAAATGAGCTGGACTATGAAAGACAAACACAATATGTATGTCCTTGTTCAATATGTACCAAATATCTGCATTGTATGGCAAAAATTGAAAGCTTTAAAGGCATAAGAGATAGGATAACTGTAGATACCAGAAATTGCATAGGGGCAGGACATGGGAGAAATAGGAGGTGATCAGGAATAAAAACCTTTAACACAGGAATGTAGATAATTGGGCAAATGTGTTATGAAATGGCATACCACTACTGAGTGAAAAAACAGACATTGCAAAATGTGGTATGCATTGTTAAACATGATGAATATAATATTATCCTTTATTTGATTGTCACTCACTGCAAGAATGCTTTAAAATAATCTATGCTGTGGGAACAGCAGTTGACATAATGGCTATGTCACTGGACTCCCATGTAGTCGACCACAGTTTGAGTCCCAGACCCAGTGGCTGAAACTCACGCCGGGCATGTGTGCATGCATGCCCAAGATCCCAAGAGGAGAATGGAGGAGAAGGGATTGTGGTGTGGCCATCTCCCCTGGGGGGGGGGTGATTTCTTGCTTTCTGTCTGTCTCTTTCTGTCTTTCTGGTGAGTGCACACACCCTATAGCAAAACCCCCTCAAAAAAAAAAAAAAGAAAATTCTATGCTGTAACATACAAATATGTACACTTAAATGTAAATAAGAAATTATAAAATTTAAAAATTATAATAACCAAAACTTCATGGTACTGGCACAAAAACATTTATATAGACCCATGGAACAAAGTAGAAAACTTAGAAATAAATCCAAGAACATAGAGCCCACTAATTTTTAATGAAGTTCAGGAGACATTAAGGAAAAGGACAATGTCTTTAATAAGTCATGCTGGAAAAATTGGATATCCATATGCAGGAGAATGAAATTGGATTCCTATGATTCACCATGTACAAAACAACTTAAAAATCAGCTCAAAATGGAAAGACTTAGATAAGACTCAAAACCATAACATTACTAAAACAAAGCAGGAAAGAAGCTTCCAAATATTGGTATGCACAAAACTTTCATTTAAATAACACTTCAGAAACAGGTAATAGCCTGCCCAAGATCCTGAGAGGAGAATGGAGGAGAGAAGGGATTGTGGCGTGACCATCGCCCCTGGGGGGTAATTTCTCGCTTTCTGTCTCTAATGTCTCTGTCTGGCGAGTGCACGCGCCCTATAGCGAAAATCTCTCCAAAAATAAAAAACATAGGTAACATTGGCAAAAGTAGACAAATGAGATTGTATCAAGATTAAAGCTTCTGAACACCAATGGAAGCAATCAACAGAGTGAGGAGACAATGCATAATTAGAAGAAATATTTGCAAACTAAGTAGCTGACAAGAGATTAATAGCCAAAATATATAAGGAACTCTATAAAACTAAATAATAATTGGATTATTATGGAAAATCTTAGTACAGTTCTATAAAGCAGATATACAAATAGCCAATAAGCAGATGAAAAAGTACTCAACATCACTAATCATCAAGAAAATGCTAATCAAAACCACAGTAAAGCATTCTTTCACTTCACTCAGCATAAATCTATCTATCTATTTATCTGTCTATAAATATATATATATATATATATATACACACACACACACACACACTGTATATTTTTATATATATATGCATTTTATATATTCATGTACACACACACACACATATACACTGGCAAGATTGTGGGGAAAGAAGAATTCTCTTGTGCACTGTTGGTGAAAATGTAATTAGTACAGCCAATGTGAAAAATATCAATATAGAGTTTCCTTAAAAAGTTAAAAATAAACCTTTATTATAAACCAGTAATCCCACTACTAGGTATATGTTTAAGAGAAAGACAAACAATATGGCAAAGTGATATATGCATATCTATGCTTATTGCGTAACTGGTCACAATAGCTACTAAATCAACATAAGGGCTCAACGACAGATGAAGGGGTGAGGAAGATGTGGCATACATGCACAATAGAGGATTATTCAGCCCTAAGGAAGGATGAAATCCAGTCATCTGAGGCAATGTGGGTGAACCTGGGAAAAATAATGCTAAATGAAATTAGTCAGGCACAGAAAGACAACTACCATATGTTCTCACTCATTAATAGAAACTGCAAGATTCAACTGCATAGAAATGGAAAGTTTAAGGGTGGACACCAGAAGCTGGAAAGGACAGAGGGTTAGGGAAGAAGATGGGAGGACTTGGTTAGCAGATGGAACAGTGCAGGTGGATGTGTGATAGGAGTCTATAGTACTATAGCACAGAGTAGTGACAGCTGGAGACATTTCAATGTTTACTTCAAAATAAAGTGTATTTCAAATGTGTATAACAAAGTAATAGTAAGTGTTTGGGATGCTGGATATATTTATTGCTCTAATTTGATCATTACGCAATGGACATATATTTTGAAAAACTATTCTGTGCTCCGTATTGTGCAATTTTGTGTGTAAATAAAAAATTATCATAAAATAAAATGTAAAAATAATTAATGTAATTAAATTTTAAAAACAAATGGGTGTGCGACAATATAACGTCTGAAGAAAGGTAAAGACATAAATCAGTGCTGCGGCTGGAAGTGCAACGGGGACGGGAGGATGGAAACGAGAAATGAGATGGGGAAAAAGGAGTTAATGAATTCCGAGGTGGATAAAACCAGACACTATAAAACACTCAAACACCTAATACTGATATTAAATCTTAGCTTACTAGTTCATTACTTTGGGGTGATTTAGCTAAATAACCCATTAAAAAAATCTTAAAACATTTTTTAATTAATTTCCAAAGGCACAGTGAATGCACTTTCATATTCCCTATCCAAATATTAATCCCTACTCATTGTTGTTAAGTCCCAGGATAAATACAGATACTTTAAATAGGATTGCTGAAGTTAACATTTTTTCTTAGGAAAAAAAAAAAAAAAAAACAGGAAAAAGACTTGACACTATTAAATCCTACCTCTAATTAAAATTAGGAGAGGATTTAAGTTAATATCCAGAAATAAGCTAACAACTCAGAGAAATGAATACGAATGTTAGGAAATGGTTATGTTTTCCAGCAGATATCACTAATGCTTTCCAGACACATCTGCTTCAGACTACAGTTGATGAAGCAAAATGTCACTTCTGTAGTGACTTAGAAGGGGACATAGTAAAGACTCTTAAATTCTGAGGGCTATGTGTGCTTTAAAAATATTATAGAAGATTGTTTTTAAAAATGTTATAGACATTTATCAACCTGGCGGGAACTTCAGAGACAACTCGTGATTTCTGCCATTAAAGGCATGCCTCACTTGCAAACCTTGATTCTACACAATGCCCTAGAGAGACAAATTTGGATTGCCAAGAAGTCCTTGAGCTTATCCCATGTGTAAACTATACTTCCTCTTGCACCTGTAAAGCAGAAATAGGGGCCAGTTGGTGGCGCTGGTTGGGGCAACTGGAGCCCGGCATGACTGACAGATCCTGTTGGCTTGAAAACTATGCCAGGTACATGTGCATTCCCTGTTGGATTTTGAAAGGAGGAGAAATGGAGAAAAAGGTATTGTGGTGTGGCCATCTCTATTGGAGAGTGCTTTCTTTCTCTCTTGCATGAGTGTACGCACTCTCTGAAAAAAAATTTTTATTTTTAATTTTTGCCATAAGGCTTGTGTACTTGCTGGAGAGAGACAGAGAAAGTAAGAAATTGCCTCTCCCCACATACCACTGAGGTGGGGATGGCCACATCTGCAATTTCTTCTCCATTCTACTCTTGGGATGTTGGACATGCACACACACATACCTGGCTTGTTTCTCAAGCCACTGGGTGTGGGCCTTGAACTGCCCGGTTGGTTGTGTGGGATTCAGTGCCTTAACCACTATCCTAAGATTTTCAGACAACTTTGTGTTTCCTCCTACTTAAGTGACTGACATGACAGGAAACGGCTCGAGAAAGGAAACTATGCTTCATCATTTTGTGCCCTTGGAGCAGAACTTAGAGCCTGGCACAAAGTCCATGTTGGGTAAATGATGATTGGAATTGAGTGCCCGCTTAGCCCAGACAGCAACCATGCTGAGATATTTGTAAGTGGCCATTCCTATTCACTCCTGACCCTCCTGAGTAGCTAAATTAAACCCAGCATAGGACCAGGTCTAGTTAATTTTGCTCTATGATCTGCTGGAGTGTGTAGGGGGTGGAAGAGCACAGTTGGTCACAGAAGGCATCTGGGACACTTCACAAAGTGGAGGCATGTGTGGAGGTTGTCCTAGAAGCTGAGCCTACTAGGGTCCTGAGGATTTTCTCCTCTGAAGCTGCAAGTCACTGTGACAACTGTGTTTTCCAAAGCTCTTTTCAGAAGGAAAAAAAAAAAAATACTTGAAGTAATATACACTGTGGTCACACTTTAAGCATACTATTCTGAAGGAAAATAAAAGTTGGAGGTCTTCTCCTTAAAGGCTTTCCCACTTTTCTCTGCTCTCCCTCCATTCAAGCCAGTTCCTCCCTACTGAAGGAGGCTCCTGGGGTCAGAACAGAACTGTCTCTAGTACCCTGTAATGCTCCACACTGCCTATCATGGATGGAGTTTATTATAAACTACGTCACCAAACACCAAAGCCAGCTTCTTTTTGGCTTTAGACTACATAACTGCTCTATTTCATCCATGACAATTCAACGCTTACCACTCACTGCCCTACAAATACATTACCCTAGTAATTTCAACACTAATAGCTTACTAAAGCAAAGAATATGTAAGTACTGAATGAATACGTACTGAGCCAGTAACTGTCATGAACCTTCTGAAAGCTGTAAGCAAGAACACTTTACCGGATTTTGTGAAAGAAGAAACTGGGTTTGAAAGGATAGGTAGCTTCTCATTTCTCATGGGCAGTGAATGGACAGGCTGACCTCAGAGCCTGCTCTTTCCACCACATTGAAGTACCTGTGGTCCTTTCTTTAAATGACCCCAAAATGTGCCTGCTCCAGGAAAACATAACCAGTCACAGATGTAAGTCAAGGCTCAAAAAAAAAAAAAAAAAGAATTTGTGGTAAAGAGACAATTTTAGGCTCAGTGACAAGTTGTTTCCTCTTCTATTTATTATGCTTTGGCTTTTCTGGGGTTATTTCTGCTTAGTGAAACATCAATATCTTTATGACCCACTATTTTACCTAGTATATTAAATAGGGGAATTGAATTCACAAAATATACTTTGAAAAATACAAATGCTCTGAAAGTAGAGGCAGTATTAAAATTATTGTCATTGTTATGAGCATTCCCCTTGCTATAGTTTATTATTTCTTCTAATCTGAATTTCTTTTTTCTTGTGTTGTCTTTTTTTATTTTATTTGACACATATTAATAGTACATATGTATGGAGTATAGTCTGATATTTCAGTATATGGATACAATGTGTAATGATCAAATCAGGATAATTAGCATTTTCATCCTCTCAAGCATTTATCATTATTTTGTGTTGGAAACATTCCAAATCTCCTTTTTTTAGCTATTTTGATATATAGGGTAAATTATTGTTAACTCTGATTACCCTACTATGCTCGAGAACACCAGAACTTACTCCTCTTATCTCACAGTGAGTCCCTTTATTCATGATGGAGGACTTGCACACACAGGCACAAGCGAGCAAGGAGACGTAAGGAAGAGGGATAACCTTCACAAGGTCTGCTTGCACCATGACCCTTTCTCTCATCTTCTAACCTGTCAGATCTTGGGCACGCCACTTGTGTCTGGCATGGTTTAGGCTGACCAGGCTGGAGACTGGAACCACAGATGCCAAGTAGCTTTCAGCATTGCAGTCTCGCTTGCTATCCCCTACAGCACCAAGGCTGGGCCATAACTGTAATTGCAAGTCAATCAATATCTGCACATCCCTCCCCATTCTTCCCAGCCTCTACTAACAACTGTTCTTATCTTTATTCCAGTGAGGACAAGTTTCTCAGTGTCCATATATGAGTGAGAACATGTGGTGTTTCTCTTTCTGGTCTGGTCTTATTTCATGTAACATAATGTCCTGCAGGCTTGCCCATGTTGCTGTGAATGACAGGATTTCCTTCTTTGTAATGGCTGAAGAGTGTGATAGATATAGGTAGATATAAATATAGATACCACATTTTCTTTAACTATTCATCTGTTGATGGACACTTAGGTTGATTCCATAAATTGATTATCACGAATAGTGCTGCAATGGACTTGAAAGTACAGCTATCTTCCATCCCTTTGTGTATATGCCTAGTGATGGGCTGCTGGTTTACATGGCAGTCCTGTTTTCAGTTTTTTGAGGAATTTCCATACTGTTTTTTATAATGGCTACACTAATTCACAGTCCCACCAACAATTTTAAAAGAATTATAAGCATTTTTCCTTTCTTGCCATCCTGCCAACATTTAGTTCTTATTTTTTGTCTTTTTCATGATGGTTATTCTAACTGTGGTGAAATGATTTCTCAGTAGTTGTGTTTCACTGGTGATCAGTGATATCGAGAATTTTTTTCATGCACTTGGCCATCGTATGTCTTCTTTTGCAAAATGTCTATTCATATCACATACTCATTTTCAAATCAAATTATTTGGTTTTATATTCTATTGAATTGTTTGAGTTCTTTATTGCCTTATTCCATTATTGTGTTGCTAACAGGTATATCTGAGACTATGTTATTTATAAAGTATGGAGGTTTATTTGGCTTATGATTCTGGTCCTGGAAAATCCAAAGGCATAGGGCTGGCGTCACAATGTGGTGATAAGCAGAGAATGGCTGGTGCATGCAGTTGTATAATTCTTGTTATTAGTCTCTTGTCAGATATTTAGTTTGCAAATATTTTCTCTAATTCTTCAGTTTATCTATTCGTTTTGCTGATTATTTTCTCTACTGTGCAGAAACTTTTTAGTTTGATATGATCGCATTTGTCCATTTTGTTTTAGTCACCTATGCTTTTGAGGTGTTATCCAATGTCCTGGACAGTTTCTCCCATGTTTTGTTGTATATAGATTTAGGATAGCCTGCTAATTGCTTTCTCAGTATTCATTTTCCCTTCTTCCTTATTTAACTTCATGTAATTGGTGATAATATTCTCTATTAAAATTTAGATTTCTCATTTTTCCTAGTGGTTGAGGATGACCATATACCACACTTTTGGACTACTTTGTGTAAGCAGAAATCATTGGGCAAATTCCTAGGAAGATTATTGAAGAGTGAATTTAACTGGAGAGAGTCTTTCTTTCCACCTCTATTTCCATATTTACTTCTCTGTAATACAGATATAATAATTTCAATTTTTGGAATCTGAGTACATTTTGAGCCTGTAGACAATATCAAGGTAGCCACAAAGATTTTGTTCTCAATCTTTTGAACAAATAATCAAAGTCAACAAAACACCAACTCTTGAACTTTTTACCATGTAAAAGAAAAAAAAGTAAACCTTCAGTTTGTTGTAGTTTCCATTATGTGAATTTTCTGTTGGGAGCTGTTAAATTCAACCCCTAAGAGATGACCTCAAACTTTAAAACTGCTTCTGGAAAACACTGGGGAAACCCTGAGAGACATTGGGGTAGGTAAAGACTTCTTAAGTAAGACCCCAAAGCATAGGCAATAATCCCCAAAATAGACAAGTGGGATTACATCAGATTAAGAAGTTTCTGCATGGCAAAACACATGGTAATTAGTGTGAATTAATGGTCCTCAGAATGGGAAAGTATTTTTGTAAACTATGTGTCAGATAAAGGACTGATAACCAGAATACACAAAGAACTCAAGCAGTTGTCCTGACAAAAGATGATCAACCCTATTACAAGATGGGAGAATGAGTTGAAAAGAACACCCTCTAAGGAAGACAAATGAATAGCCAAAAGGCATATGAAAAATGCTCAACATCCCTCATTGTAAGGGAGATGCAGATTAAAACCACAATAAGATACCACCTAACCCCCGTCAGAATGACTAAGATTAAAAAAGCAAAAAATGGCAAGTGCTGGCAGGGTTGTGGTGAAAGGGGAACTCTGCTACACTGCTGGTGAGAATGTAAATTGGTCCAGTCACTGTGGAGGACAGTATGGATATTCCTCAAAGATCTACAAATAGAACTACATATGATCCAGCAATCCCACTCCTTGGTATCTATCGAAAGGACAGGAGAATGCTCAATCAAAAAAGTGCTTGCACACCGATATTTATTGCAGCATTATTCACGATTGCTAAGACATCGAACCAACCCAAATGCCCACAAACAGATGAATGGATCGAAAAAGTGTGGCACATATACTCTATGGAATACTGTTCAGCCATAAAAAAACAAGATCCTGGCTTTTGACAGAAAGTGGATGAATATGGAAGATTTACTGCTGAGTAAAGCAAGTCAGGCTATGAAGGAGAGACACTGTATGTTTTCACTTAACATACACCGAAAGTTCGCACTCTATGGCAGAAACTGAATGACTAAAGATTAGAGAAATTTAGTGAATTGTTGTGAATACCAGATACAGTGTGGGAAGAAGGCAGGTGAAAGAGTAGAGTCTGAGGAAGGACATTAAGGAAAAAATGGAGAGGCAAGGCAAGGGACAAAGAAATGGATTATTATCTATTGAAGATAACTTCATAGTATTGTCAACTGGACTGGTAAGAAATGTATACATGTTGGAATATTAATTTTGTAAGCTAAGTAACATGTGATTGAATGTATAAAAGAAATTGAAATAAAAAGAAATAAAAAATTTTTAAAAAAGAAAAAAAAACATACAAAGTATATTGTAAAAGTTCTAGACTAGAAGTGTGAGACCTTTTAATTGATCTGGTCATAACTCTTGCCTTTCATTTTAACAATTATCCACATTTTAGCCAGAGTGATCTTTTTGCTCCCTTGTTTGAAACTTTATAAAAGATCTTCCTTGCTCTGAGGAAAAAGTCCCTGACTCTTTTCATAATTAGAAATTTCTTTTAGATCTGGCCCCTGCTTGCCTCTCCATCCTCATTTAACTGCCACACTCTGTCCCCTGCAGCCACATTGATCTTCTCACATCTCTAATGCACTGCATCATTCTTTGGGTTTACATTCTTATGTGCTATTCCCTTTGCTTGCAGCATCCTCCCCAGCATGCCTTGCTCTATAAATATAAAAATAGGTGGATCACTTTTCACAAATCCCTTTTGGACTGGCTCAGTTTTTACTATTGTGACTAAGTCTTTTGAAAACTTGAAATTACTTTCCAATATCTTGCCTACTAGACTGTGAATTCAATAACAGAACAGAGGCCCCATGTGACTTATTTATCATCACATCCCTAACAATTAGTCTAGTGCTTGTCATAAAGCAAGCACTCAGTTTATACAATGAGTATAAACTCGAGCAAGTCATCTATCCTATCTCAGAGTTTCCTTCTGGGAAAAACTCAAACTAAGGCTTTAAATGCAAAGAGTTGATCTGAAAGGTGATCCTACGAAAAACTGGGAGAGTATAGAAATGAGAGAGAGAAAAAAGGAATCTAAAAATGGAGGTATTATCCAGTAATTGTTAATTATGGGCCCGATGGCACTGAGGAGCTCTGAGACACAGAACATATCTCAGAATTCCATTGACAAGGGAGGGAGCTGGAGCCTTAAGTAAGCAGTGCTCCTAAGCATTGGCCTTTGGTTGGTGGGTGGTGATAGCTCCTAGCATTGGTGGCCTGACTGGCACACAGGCAAAGAGAGTTTACTTTTAAAACGAAAACCAAGCCTTCAGGAATAGAGCTTAGATTTTGACAATTGAAATGAGGAAATGTGAAGTGCCAGAAAGTATGAATGGACACTAGTGAAGCCTGACATATCACAATACACCTCTCAACCAAGTCCTCATCCATAAAATGGACGTGGAAACCACTTGGGCTATTTCTGCAGACTGAATTATCAGCTCTATTTGAAACATGAATCTAATGAAACTTTAATTGAATCATAGTGTTTCACAGTTTTATTTCCTTTGAAGCCAAAGAGTCCATTTTTTCTTATATTAAATTTGTGTTGTAGCATCATTTTAATCATGAACTAAGTAGAGCCTGTCAAATCATCTAGAAGAGAAGATCTGATAGGGAATATAAGGGAGTCACTGTTTACGACTTTGTAGTTAGTTAGAGCACATGGGAAGAAACTTGCACACGTTGGATGCTGAGAGGTAATGGGTCCCCTGGATAAAGGTAGGGTTTCCAAATGAGGTAAATAAAGCTCTCTGGCTTGGCTATACACTTGGCTAAATCTAGGAAAGGAACTGACCTCACCTCATATATAAAATAGGGATGACGTATATAACAGGATGAGGACAGGCAGCAAAGATTTGCTGATTAAGAAATGCAAGACAGGGGGCCAGCAGGTGGCATGGTGGTTAAGGCACTGTACTCTCACATGGCTGACCATGGTTCAAGTCCTGAGACCATGCTATATGGGTCCTTATTTCAACGAAACCACATTGGAAACATCTCTTCATCAGCTTCAGTTTTCTCATCTGATTAATGGGCATTACAGTAGTACTGCCTCATTGTTTTGTTTTAAAGACTACTGGAATACATAAATATAATTTATAGTACTCAGAAAAGTATTTAATACAGAGGACCAGCAGTTGGCGTAATGGCTACGTCACTGGACTCTCATGTAGTTGACTGCTGTTCGAGTCCTGGACCCAGTGGCTTAAACTCATGCTGGGCGTGTGTGCGTGTGTGCCCAAGATCCCGAGAGGAGAATGGAGACGGGATTGCAGTGTGGACATGCCCCTGGGGAGTGATTTCTCGCTTTCTGCCTCTCTGTTTCTCTCTGTCTTTCTGGCAAGCACATGTAGCCTATAGCAAAAACCTCTCCAAAAAAAAAAGTACTTAATATAGGTTTGTTGCAATTATTATTATTGGTTTTATTGATATTTATATTAATAATATTATTTTAAAACAATAATTTCTGTGTCGTTTTCATCATTCTTACAACTTTATTCTTGTGATCTTTACAAAAAGGAAACATATCTATTGATAGCAAACTATAACTTGTATTTTTTTTATTCCAGATTATATTTGCAGATCATCTTTCAAGTACTTAGAGATTTTAATCATGTGGGAATTTTCAATTTAAAAGGGGTCCTGGGGTATCAAATGATCTGTACAGAGGAAATAGGTGATAATTTAGCACTCCAATTTAAAGCTCTATCTTTCATTCACCCCAGATCTCTGCACCTCCTACCCCATCATTATCTCAATTATGGCTAGATCTAAATGAAGCATTGCTATAAATTATAACAGCCAACCAGGAGTCAACAGTTCTCTGTAGGGTCAAGCCACTAAATGGTAAAATTCATAATAGTTTTTGCTGGCTTCCCCAAAATCACTCCTCCAACTCCAATAAGTGTTGGTCTAGCACATTTGCACATTAGCCCGTGACACCTCTAGGGTACTTTAGCCTTAAGGTGCAGAGCTGACATATTAACAAGAAAGCCTTTTACATTTAGGCTATCAGAAGTCTCCCTTCAACCATGACTTTAATTGCCGATTACAGATGGAAGTCAAATTTGCAGGAAGCAGAATGTTCATGCATAAGGAGGGATAAAAGTTCAATGCATTTGCTATGAGAGGCACAGTGTTACTTTTAAAGATCAAACTCTGCTCAGATTTGTCATGGCATTTTAGAACTTGAAGGGATCTAGGGGGGTCTTCTATTTGGAATTGCCTTCTTTTACAGATGAAGAAAATCAGGCAAAGAGAGGGTAACTAATTGCCCAAGGTCATATATAGCAGTGCTTCTCAAACTTTGATGAAAATAAGAATCAGCTGAGGGAGTCTTGTTGGGATGCAGATTTCAGTTCTGGGCATCTGGGGTGGGACCTGAGAGTGCACAGTTCTGCAGGCTCCCAGGGGATGCAGCTGTCGCTGGTCCGTGACTCACTCTGAATAGCAGGGATGTTCCATGAGAGAAGAATAAGAATACAGCATTTCTTGATATATAATCTGTTCTTCTATTTTATCTACTGAATAATCCCTTGTTGATGGAAAGAGAATGTTCAAACCACAAGGGCTTAGAGTGATGATTCTCATTAGTCACTTTGGGAGGAGTGGTACACTTTTTAATTAACCAGTCTGAATTGGCAAAAAGTTAAAGTAAGTTGTCAACCAAAACAATGATTAGTCTATTTGAATGCCACCGAAGTATCTAAGGATTGTGTGGTGGGTGCCTTGAGGCCTCACATAGAAGACCACTTTTAGAAAGACAAGATGAAAACTTCTAGTTGTGGGAACGCACTGACAATCCTCAGCTCTAGTCCTCTGTACAAATGGCCTCAGCTCCAAGAGCATTTCATTACCCAAGTTCATGCTTCTTTCCTGTGCTGATTTGCATCCAATGGCTATTCTAAGGACATAATAGGCATCTTTCTTGGCTCACAATTGCATCACTGGCATAGACATGTTTTACAGACCAAATTGTGTTTTACTCAAATTCATATATTGAAGTCCTAACCTCTAGTACCTCAAATGTAAATTTATTTGGAGATGGGGCCTTTGAAGAAAAAATTAAGGTTTTGTTGTTGTTGTTTGTTTTATTTTGTTTTTGTTTTTGTAGTGGTTTTCACCTTAAGGTGTATGTGCTTGCTGGAGAGAGGCAGAGACGGTGAGAAAGTGAGAAATCACCCTTCCCAGAGGGGATAGCCATGGCACAATCCCTTCTGCTCCATTCTCCTCCTGGGATCTTGGACACCTGTGTACACATGCCCAGCATGTGTTTCAAGCCACTGGGTCTGGTACTCTCATGGCGGTTGGCCGTGGGGGAGTCCAGAGACATAACTGCTGCACCAACTGCTGGCCTCAGAAATAAGGTGTTATGAGGCCAGATAGGTGGACCTAATTCCACATGATTTGTGCCCTTATAAGAAGAGGAGAAAGACCGGGTGAAGACATGTGTAAGACAATCATCTATGAGTTGATGAGAGAGACCTCAGAAGGAACCAACCCTGCTAACAGCTTGATCTTGGACTCCAGGCCTCCAGTGGTAGGAGACAACAAGTTTCTGTCATTTAAGGCTTCTAGTCTATGTTACTTCTGTACAGCAACTCTGGAAAACAAACACAGCATCCTTGGTAGTCGTTGTAACTCTCATAGTGATTCTTTGGCTCATGGGGTTGATGGGCAGGGATACTTATTCAGGGGGACCAAAAATCAGGTCTATGCTACTCACTACTGGACCAAAAGACAAGAGGTGAATAAGGACAGGAATTTATTCAGTGAGGCCAACACTAGATAGGAAGTGAACTGAGCCCGTAATTGTCTCCACTGTACTGGACGTAAGGGAAGGAGTCAGTGAGAGCACACATCTAGATAAGAAGAATGAGTTATTCCCTGTCTTGGGGCAGCATCACAAGGAAACCTGATAGTGTCCAGGGAGCCATCATTGCGAGAGAGGCAGTTTTAGTTCTGTGTATAGAGGGTATTATGACTGGTTTTTGTTCTCTGCAAGAGGCTTAAAGATAAGCAGTGATTCACAAGGCAGCAGAAGCAAAATAGTCAAGACAACTCTTATCAATAGATCCTGGTTTAGAAGCAATGAAGTTCTAGGTGTGGCTTTATAATGCTTAAGCTGATAAAATCTTCTTCGGTCAGTCATGTGGGAGGGGTCTGGTAGAAGCATTCCCTTCCCTATTTCTGTAGCCTAGAATCTGCAAAAACCAAGTAAGTTTATTGTAAACTTTCATTAGTTAAGCCTTATGCTTTTGTGAGGCAGAGTTCTACAAGACTCATTATAGAATAAAAGATAAAATTAAAGACCAATTTTTCTAAGGTTTAATAGATTAAGATGGACTCCAAGTACAATATACAGTCATTTTGCCTTTTTTATGGCGTGGTTACAGGGTAAGAGCTTTTGTGATGAGGAAGACTAAGTAGAAGTCTCTGAAACTGGATGCCCTTTAGCCAAAACAGTAAATCCAAACAATATTGCATGCCAGGAGGGATGGCAAAAATTAGCATCACCCTTGAAGACTAAACAGATGGGAGAATGGATTCTCTATTACTTTATCACTTAATGGTCTAGACTGGTTCTTGAAAAACCTATACAGACCTTGGGGCATGATAAAAATTACTGCCAACTCATCCAAGCAGTAGCCCCAGTTCTAGCTGCTGACCACATGTGGGGCTTTTACTAGGACAGGTGAGTATGTTTCTAGGTACATGGCATGTGGCTATCAACTTAGCAAATCCACTCTTTTCCATTTCTATCAGAAATTATATATATTTTTTGCTTGAGATTGGGCAATCATGTACATTTACTGTCTTGATGTTAACTCTCTCGCTCTCTTACCTAATCTGAAGATTCCAGAAACAGCTGGGTGTTCTATAGAACATCACACTGGTCCACAGTACTGATGACATCATCTTAATCAGGCCGGATTGACAAGATGCAGATAGATTGTTGGAAATCTTTACTTCAAAGGATGAGAGATAAACTTTCAAAGATCCAAACGTGCCAGTCCTTAAATATTTCTTTTCTGCCATGATATGGGAAAGAGAAACTGAAACATGCATTTACATGTAGAATCTTTAGTCTCATAGAAATTCTCCTATTATAGAATGAAAAATGGCCTAAGGATTTTTAAAAAATGATATTTCATTTTAGTGCTGTCTTCCCCTGTACCTTATACTGAACAAGAATTTGACCAGCCAGCCATAACTAAAATAAATTCTGACATTTTTTCCTGTTACAGGGGGAAATGTTTGTTTTTGGTGATGAAATGAAGCAAGGTATGTGAGATACTTATTAGTGCCTATTACATGATAAGCTGAACAGGTCTTAGGCTGTCCATTAGATGTAAACTATCTGTATTGAACAAATGCTTATTGAGTGTCTATTGTGCCCCAAGCTTGTTTAAAGAAAGCCATCTTTCACTATCAAAATTTAATTAATATGTGAGTTTAATTATAATGAGCACATGAGCTTAATTTTAATAGAGCAGTTTGGAGGATAAAATGAGTAAGTACATATTAAACATGTAGAATAGTTCCTGGCACATATTTATTGTTCAAGAAGGTTAATTATTATTATCATTATTTTGTTAGAGGGCATGTGCTCTTGCCAGAAAGAGATTGGGGGTGGGGAGAGAACAGGAAAAAGCAGTCCGTATGGGGAATGATCATGCCACAATTACTTCTCCCCCATCTGTCCCTCCTGTTGGGATTTTGAGCATGCCTGCACATGTGCCTAGTGTGTTTTTCAGGTTGCTGTATGTCGGACTCAGATTTCACAGTTAGCCATGTGGGGTCTGGATGCCTTACCCATCAAGACACAGAGCCGGCAAGGTTAATTATTTTTAACACGAATCTTTCTTTTCTATAAATAAACAAAGAAAGCTTATAATTATGGGCTTGATCTTGTAAGGAATAAAGAGCATTGAGAGTTATAGATTATAGGAGAGTTGTTTAAGAATATTAGCTTGGCAGAGAGCAGGAGAAAGATCAGGTGACAAAAATAGGAGATCAGACAATTTAGATGAGACTAGATCAATGTTTCCCAACCTCGACATTCTCATCACTTGGGCTGGATAACACTTGGTTGAGAGGCTGCCATGTTCACTGTAGGATATTTAGTGGCATTTATACTTTCCAGTGACAGCTTCCCAGTTGTGACAACAAAAATGTCAGCAGACATTGTCGGTGGCTGAAAACCACTGGACAAGATGGAAGGAGGGATATGCGTGAGCTGGAGCAGGAGCAGAGGGGCTGCTGATTGAATCTATTGTAAGATGGTATCTGAAGAATCTGGCAATTAGTTAAGTCCCCTGTGAAGAGTCAAGGGATAGAAGTTATCAAAGAACATCCCAAGTTTTGTATTTGCTTCCTGGATATTTGGGGTGATGACGATAGAAAGAGGGAAATTGGTTTATGGGAGTAGGTAGACTTTAGTTTTTGATTTTCCAGTGGGAAAATCTTTGGCTAATAACTATCATTTACTTTTGTGCCAAGTGATTTTGCATACATCATCACATTTAAGCTCCTTAACTACCTGAAGGTAAGTCACCATTTTTCTTTCTCCATACACATTATGAGATTTCCAAGACTAAGGGCCTTCCAAAGATCACAAGGCTTTTAAGCGATTCAGATGGTTCAAATCCACTTCTCCCGACTCTAAAATCCATGTATTAATATTATTGCTAGAGGACATGCTTACTCACCGGAGAGGGAGGGCAGAAAGGGCTTTCTCATGGAGAATGGTCCTATTGCAATCCCATCTCCTTCATTTCTCTTTCCTTTCAGGACTTTGGGCACACATGTGCCCATGCCTAGAATGTTTCTCAAGCTGAGACTCTAACTGCGTAGTTGACCATGTGAGACCCAGCTGCCATCATCATCAGGCCACTGAGCAGGCCCACAACATCCACGTTTTATACATAGCCCTTCGCTACCTTCCTGGGGGTACACAAATGAGTTCTAGAAGTTAATTTGGAAGGTACCAGTGTAAAGGATGATGGAGGCTCACTTTTCCCAGGCAAGGAGTACAACAGAATCACATTGCCTTTAGTATGTCTAGAGTCAGTTAAAACCTTGCTGTGGCATTTGCATGACAAAGTCCCAAAGAGACTCTCACTTACATCTGGCCTTTTCCAGCAAGCAGACACCCAACATGCAGTTGGAATCTGACACCCAGTGCACAAACTTAACACCATCAGTGAATCACAAACCTCTGTTTTCTCAGTTTTAAACAGAGGGTGGATTTTGGCAGCTGCTTGCCAACTCTACCTCCAAGGAGCTATTAGTCACAGCTCTCTTCAAGAGCTGCTTTCTTTTCAGCTATGTTAAAATCCCTTTTCTCCTATTTTACAGCTTGAGAATCAGGCAGGGGGTTGAACCAGAGATGGACTTTAGGCCAGTAAGCCAAGGATGAGGTCATATTTTCTTGAGAATTGCACTGCATGTGTTGGCTCCCCAAATGCTGAGCTTTGGCTTGCTAGCTTAGAGCAGCAGTTAGGGGTAATAGTTAATCCCCAAACAATTCTTATGCATAAAGTGATTCAAAACTAAAAGGTATATATTGACCTACCCAAAAGATGTCTCAGAGAAGATTCATAATAAATTGTTAACAACAGTTGCCTCTGGGGAGAATCAGTGCAGAACAAGGTCAGAACAACTTACTTTGCACTGCATTGATGTCTTTAACATTTGAATTCTTCATCATGTGAGTGCATTATTTGAAAAAAAAGAAAAAGTGCATTGTGGTAAAAACTGCTAGAGCATTAAGCCCTGGGGTATGAGTATCCAGTAGAAGGGGGCAGGAGGGATTTTCTAGAGGAACTGTTATTGTTGTTTTCTGAGTTGAGTGCTCAGCTGCAAATTTCACTGAGCTGTCCACCAATGGTATATGAACTGCTTTGTAATCATGCTATATTTTCATAAAACATTCTGAACAAAATATGTTTAAAAAGTTAAACAAGCAAAAAATAAAGTGTATAAGAGTGATTTTTGGTAGACTGAATGATTCATTTAATGTATTTATTTTGCTTAGAAAAAGCAAAATGTGTCTCCTTTTTCTTTTTTGAGAGTCTCACCATGGTGATCCTCTTGCCTCAGCCTCCCTCTATAAGCTTGCACCACCACGCTGGCTCTTCTCTAGACAAGCCCGCACTACATTGCCTAGGCCAACCTTGTGCTTGTCATCCTTTTGCCTTAGCCTCCCAAGTCACTGGAATTAACAAGTGCATGACGCCATGCCTGGTCTTTAGGTTGGACTAGAAATCAAACCCAGGCTTTCCATGCAATCCCAGCTTGCAGAGTGCTGTGTTCTTAGCATGCACTGCTATAAACTAACCCCCTGAAATGGATCTTTTGTGTTTACTTTGTGACATGAACTGAAAATACAAGGTGAGTAAAGCAAGTTCCTTCTCCTGTGAACACATAGCCCTGTGCTGGGGAATATGTTATATTACAATGAAGCCGGGGGGGGGGTGTATTCATTTCTTGTTGCTACTGTAACTAATTATGATAAGTCTTGTGGCTTAAAACAACATGGAATAATTATCTTACAGTTCTAGAGATCAGGAGTTAAATAAGGTCTCACTGAGTTAAAATCAGCCTTGGCCGAGCTGGTTCCTTCTGGAGTCTCCCAGGAGGGATTTATTTCCTTGTCTTTACTGGCTTCCAGAGGCTGCTGGAGTTCTTTGGCTCATGATTCTTTTGTTCATCTTCAAAGCACATCATCCCAACCTCTCCTTCCTGATGTTGTCATATGGCTTTACACTGACTGTGCCACTTGCTTCCCTTATGTACCTAATTTTTTTCTTTCTTTTTTATTTTTCTTTATTTTTTAGAGTTTTTTTTTTTTTTTGCTATAAAAAATATGTGCTTGCCAGAGAGATAGAGACAGAGACAGAAAGCAAGAAATTACCCCCTACCCCAGGGGGGATGGCTATGCTGCAGTCCCTCCTCCTCCATGCTCCTCTCAGGATTCTGGACACACACACACACATGTCCAGTGTAAGTGTCAAGCCTCTGGGTCTGAGACTCACACCATGGTTGGCTACGTGGGAGCCTAGCATCTTAACTTCTTTGCCACCTGCTGGCCCCTCCTCATTTATTTCTTAAAACAGTAAGTGGTCACTTTGGGCCTATCAGGATAATCCAGGTGATCTGTCTCAAGATCCTTAACTCAATCACGTTGTCGAAAGTCTTTTTGTCACTTAAATGAACAAATTCCAGGGTTTTATAGATTAGAAGGAGGATATCTTTGGAGTGCCATTATCCCATTTGCCACATGGAATAATGTATATGACATAAGTGGCTCAAAGTAAGGAGACAGGAAAGCAGTAATGTGGGATGTAGGTGGGAATGGGAGACAATAGGCAGCAGATAACCTGAAGGCAAGGTAAGACGTCAGGTAAAAACAGGGGTACATAAGGGTCCTGTGGGATGCAGGAGTGGAAAACACTCCTACCAGTCACAGAGGCAGTGTTATCCAACTGGTTTGCCTAGATCCAACCCGTAGGAATTTCTTTCCTGGGGAAGCAACCTTCTAACCAAATTCAGATGATGAGTAGGAAACAAATAAAAAGAAAAGTTGGGGGATATTATTTCAGTTAGAGGGATTAGACTGCAAAATTCAGGAGGTAAGGGGAGAAGTGGAAAGCCACAATACGTTTGAGCAGCAATAGGCAGCAACACATCCTGACAAAAGGATAAAGAGTTAGAGGATAAACTTTAGGACCAAGACCAAGAAACTATGGGATAAAATTATCACCTGGGGTTTCAGATACCGTCTTACAGGAGGAGGGAGGAATTTCTGGTCAAAAGAGCTCAATGGAATTACCCATTTCTAGGCATTTCTCATCAGCAGCAGCATCAGGACAGCACATCTTCATCGAGTTTTCTAGAAGTCTGAGAGAAAAATAATTCTGCCAAATGTCTTTACCATTCTAAAAATGACCTTCATATTGATACATATTGCAGGTTGCTTAATACTCAAGAGGGACTTTTAATTATGAATGATGTCTGTCATCAACTTGATTTCTGCACAATTAAGGTATTTCCTTTCATTTCCTCTGGGCAGTGCCAGAGCTAGGGGGCCTTTGCCACACTACTCAGAGCGTACTTAGAACTTGAATACTATTGCTACCTGTGTTAGTCTTTACTGTACTCCTGGCATACAAGTCTTTCCATAGCCATACCCATGCCCACTCTAGCTTTACAGCTTATTCAGATGCGTTCTTGGAGTAAACAAAATGCTCTAGTCAGATTTCTTTAGTCTCCATTTCCCTGAATAAACCGTATAACTTCTCCCACCTTCCTGCCTTTTCTCTTCTTATTCTACCAAGCATCCCTGGAATGGATAACCATTCTAGGGTCTTCATCTTCCAGTGAAACTTTCTTTGATTGAACCAAGACATAGAGGATGCTAATTCCTTTATTGTTTTGACATTATTGGTATAGTGAGGTATGATGGAGACATGTGAACTTTAAAGTTCGTGAGTCCAGACTGTACATTGAATAGCCTGGGGAAAAATAGTTCAATCCCTTGACTTTTCGTTTTCTCTTCTTTATGAATGAACAAACAAAAATAAAACTAAATCTACTCAAGAGAGAAAACGCTCTTCAACAGCCATCTGTTTGTAGTTTGTTGTGCCTTCTTAGGGACTGGAAAAATATCTTTAGAGTTAGTTGACTGTGTTATCCAACAAGCCTTGGTAAGTCTACTTGGTTATGAAAAGGATAACACCCTCTGCCACAGGGTATGCCAAGATGGCAGAGTAAGGCCAAAATAAGTATATTGATCAAGATTTTGCAGAGAAGCAGAAATAATAAAACATGCACGCATACAAAAAATACACAAAAAAATTTATTTAAAGCATTGGCATCTGCAATTGTGTAAGTTGGCAAGTCTGAAGTGATCAGGACTACAGGCCAAAAATTGCAGCAAGAGTTAATACTGTAGTCTTGAGTCTAGAGGCAGTCCAGATGCAGGATTCCTTCCTCATCAAGAGAGCTCAGTCTTCAGTCTTAAGATCTTCAATTGAGTAATGAGGCCTTATCTGCATTATGGAAGGTCATTAGATTTAGTCAAAATCTACTGGTTAAAATGTGAACCACATGTAAAAAATACTTTACAACATCTAGATTTGTGTTTGAACAAAGGGCTAGAAACTATGATCTAGCCAAGATGGTGCATAAAAATAATGATGACAAGAGGTGACTCATTCTAATAATTTAATAGGGTTTGTAAATATTTTCACCACTTTATAGGTTATTTTTTTCACTCAGTTTTTTTGCTTTGCAGAAATGTTTTAAATTGCCATAATCTAATTTATCTGTTTTCAATTCTATTGCCTACACATTAAGACTATGTCTGAAAAACAATTGCCAAGACCAATGTCTTGAAGTTTTTCCTGTATATTGTCTCTTATTGGGTTTACAATTTCAGGTCATATGCATAAGTCCTCAATCATTTGAGTTAATTTTTGTATATGATGTGACATAAGGGCCTACTATATTCTTCCTAAAGATATTCAATTTTTCTAATGAATTTTGTTAAAGAGACTTCGTTTTTTCATTGTGCATTTTTGGCATCTTTATCAAAAGATAAATTTATTGTAAATGCATGGATTTATTTCTGGCTCTCTATTCTATTCCATCAATCTTTTAATCTATTTCTTTTTGTTCATTTGTTTGTTTTGGAGAGGTTTTTGCTATAGGGTGTGTGCGCTTGCCAGAAAGACAGAGAGACACAGAGACAGAAAGCATGAAACCACCCCCCAGGGGAGATGGCCACGATGCAATCCCTTCTCTGTTCTCCTCTCAGGATCTTGGGCACGCACACACACGTGCCTAGTGTAACTTTAAGTCACTGAGTCTGGGACTTGAACCGCAGTCGACTACATGGGAGTCCAGCAACATAGCCATTACACCAACTGCTGGTCCCTATCTTTGAATCTATTTCTATGTCCTTATATGCTGTTTTGATTACTATAATTTTGAAATATATTCAGGTAACGTGATGCTTCCAGTTATCATTCTTTTGCTTAAGATCGCTTTGGCTATTTGAGGTCCTTTGTGGTTCCACAGAAGTTTTGGGATTTATTTTTCTATTTCTGTGAAGTATGGCATTGGAATTTTTTTTGTTTTGTTTTGTAATTGAGATTTATTGGTTGTGTCAAGGATCAGTACAGACATTTCAATTTGTACCCAATTCTTAACATACGCACCAAAAATTTAAAAAGCCAAGTATAGTGATTCTTTTTAAGTTATTCCAGTAACATTCCAGCTTCAAATTTGTAGGCAAATTTTTCTTAAAAGGATATCAAGAACCACTGTCTTCAGATGTTGAAAGCTGTTATGTAAGTCCCACCCAATCACAATTTAGTATCATACAGACTACATACTCCAAATTTCCAATCTTTCACAGCACATTAACAGAATTATTAGGAAAACTGGACTACCACGACCAAAGATGTTACAGAGTTCACACAATTCTGGCAGGGAAAGCAACAATCAAAGAGTGGTTTTCTTTAGGAAACAATACTACTAAAAAACATAATAGAAGTCATTTAAAATACTCAAGACACATTAAATTAATGACTGTGACTCCAAACTGCCATTTAGTATGCTTTGTATTTAGGATATAAAAACCACCCACCTGCCCCCACCTATGGAAATGTTAAGCTGACACGCAAGAGAGTCAAAGCCTCCTATAAGTCTATATCCCACTATTTTCTGGTTGTACTGAAAAATAAACAACCAGTAAATGATTTCACCTCTTAAAAAAAACCATTTACACTTAAAAAATGGGATGAGGTGGGATTCTCTCCTTCTTAAAAATGTTTCTAGACCTACTAAAATACTTACATTTACAAAATAGTTGATAAAAATATTCCTCTGGATTGTACAAGAAGGGAGACAGGGACCATTGATACGACGTGGTATATGATATTACTCAGACTGGACTTCTTTCTCGCCTGCTTCATCAGAGGGTGGACTCTCCTCATTTTTAGCTTCTCCATTTTCTGCAGGTAAATCTTCTTTAGTGTCTCGGTTGGCCACTTCAGCCTGTTTCCCCTTTGCTTCCCTTTTCCCTTTTGTTTGCACTCTTTTGTCTGAAGATTTATCCTTCCCTGCTGCCTTTTTTGGCTTCATCTCCACTTTTGCAGGAGGTTTAGCCTACAATCTCACTGTTCTCCTCTTGGGCTCTTCCTTGGCCGCCCCCTCGGCTGAGCTGACCTTCCTCTTGGGCATCTTGGCTGCAGACAGGGTGCATGCTGGGTGCCTGATGAGGCCACGACTCGCCTAGAACCTTTGCGGAGTTGAGCGAATCAGCATTGGAATTTTAATAGTTATTGGATTCACTTTGGAAAGTATAGGTATTTTGGGACCAGCAGTTAGTGTAATGGTTATGTTGTTGAACTCCCATGTAGTCGTCTGCGGTTTTAATCCCGGACCCGGTGGCTTAAACTCATGCCAGGCGCATGTGTGTGCGTGCCCAAGATCCTGAGAGGAGAATGGAGGAGAAGGATTGTGGTGTGATCATCCTTTCAGGGGGTGATTTTTCGCTTTATGTCTCTCTGTCTCTCTCTGTCTGTCTGGCGAGCGCATGTACCCTATAGCAAAAACCTCTAAAAAAAAAGAAAGAAATAAAAAAGAAAAGTATAGGTATTTTAACAATCTTAATTCTTCCACTCCATTAACACAAATATGAAGTTCCCTGGGGCAGCTGGAACACTGGAGTTAGTAGTGAAAACGATAAGGTAGAGGTGATAGAGACCAGGATACTTGAGGTGGTCTTGAGAAAGGCAGTCTCTGAGTACCTTCACAGAAAGATAGCAGGAAGTAAAAAAGGTAGCCAGTGTGATTTCCCCAATATTAATTAAGCATGACAGAAAATGTAAGTAAAGTAAGTCTAAATATTCTTTTAGGAATCTCATTTTATTATGTGCTCAGTATAATCCTTACTCATTAATCCCATATCTTCATTAAACTTTGAAAGCATTGATTTTGTAGTTGTTTTGGAGAACCAAATAAGAGGCTTTGTCAGATTATAAATTGTACGAGAAAAATGTAACAGGAAGCAAGACACAGGGAGAGTCAGAATCCAACAGAGGTAAAATGTTAAAGCAAGATTTGAACAGGAAATAAAGTTTCCATTTGATCTCTGGAGATTCATTTCCAAGTGATAGGTGTTGGCTGCTCTACTTTATGAACAAGAAGGTTTTAGCCATTTTAAATTTAAAATTTTTAGAAAAGGCGACCTCAAAAAACAAGAGCATATGGACACACACAAGCAAGTGACACTGGGTACAGCATTTTGCAGGAAAACCAAAATGTTTGATTTAGACAGCGTAGCTCCAGATTTGGCACGATCCCTAGAACATAGCATGGGTTCAATAACTGACAGTAGTTATTTTTGTTGCCTTCAAAATTATTACATGCAATAGTAAGTTATGTACATGTCTTTTCTGCCCAATCGCTGTGATCGCTTTGTAAATCATTGAATACAGAGATTGCGTCACATCAATCATTTCATAAAGATTTGTAACTTCCGACCTGAAAAATGCAGCATGGGACACCTGGGCAACACCAAGAAGAATCCACTGACCTCATCACAAACCAACTCATAATATGCAAGGAGAGATAAAATTCACACAGATCATTTCAATGCAAGCTACCAAGCTACACCTCAAATAGTGGTCCTCAATGTTTTTTGTTTGATCTACACAAAGTTTTAATAGTTTTCACTTCTGTCCAATATATGAAAATTAGTCTTTTGACATGTTTGATTAAAAAATGTTAAGGGTATCTACTTCAGTTCTAGTACTAATTGGTGCACAATAATACTTACTGGATTAATGAAAAATATTAAGAAATAAATGAATGAGTGGAGTCACTGCATTTTCTCCAGGAGTGCAAGAACTCTGTTTCTCTGCCTCATACTAAGTACATTAAAACATAATATAGACTCAGCCAACATTCGTTGAATTAATGGTGAGTCCTCTCATGAAGAATAGTAGAGTATCTGTAGACTCTACTTAATTTGAAATCTCCACTAGAGTCCCTAGTGGAGAGTCAAAAATGTAATCTGTTACTCCCTGGGCCATAAATGTCTAGAAATCAAGGCTTTCCTTTATGCCATGGGCCCAGAGGAAAGAGCATAACCAGGAAAAAAAGAACACTGGGAGCCAAATTCCCAAAGATGTTTTCATGGGAAACACAGAAGCTATATCAATAACTGCAGTAATTTCCACTGTTTATTGTTATCTAAGAACACCAACTGCTGAGTTGGTTATGCTCAAATACAGCATACATAATCCTCACCAAAAATCTATAATTTTATGTATCAATTATCTATGAACATAATCATGCTGCAAAAAAAAGCTGTAAGCTTATACTGGAAGATAATTATTATTAATAAATCTGGGGTTCAGAGGAGAGAAAACAAAGCAGTACTGTTATCTAGCTTGGCATAATTAAGTCCAGTGTGCACCTGGTTACTGGCTGATCTAGGCAGGCTTTGGCTAGAGTGAGTGTTTCACAAGTCTTATTCTCCAAGGTTGTCCCTAGCATGTCCTCATGCTGTTAGCAGAAGAATAAGAACACAGATAGGTCTATGCAAGTGCACTTGCATGTCTTCCTCTGCAATACATTTTTTCACATCTCGTTGGCCCAAAAAAATCACTTGGCTGATCCAGAATCCTAGAATGGGGAAGTAGATTCTGCTTCTTCTGTGAAGAATTGCCAAGTCACATGGCAGACTATACAAATATTTAGAGGTTGAAGGCTTGCAGTTAATGAAATAAATGGTAAAGTTAATTCTATTCTTATGAAGAAACTAAGACTTATATCATCAAAAGGAAACAAACCAAGAAGGCAGTAGATTTGAGATTAAAATACAGCTATTTTTAGTTCCAACCCCACTTTTATTTCATCATTATCTTACTTCAAAGGGCATTGATAATCTGTGATAAGTCAAAGAAGCAAGCACTGCACCCTAAACTGCAACACTTGAAAGAAAGAAATCATCTATCCTCTGTAAGAAATTGGAGGCATTGGGAACCAGCAGTTAGCGTAATTGCTATGTCACTGGACTCCCACGTAGTTGACCGCGGTTCGCGTCCCAGACCTGGTGGCTTAAAACTCACGCCGGGCGTGTGTGCGTGTGTGCCCAAGATCCCGAGAGGAGAATGGAGGAGAAGGGATTGTGGCGTGACCATCCCCCCTGGGGGGTGATTTCTCGCTTTCTGTATCTATGTCTCTCTGTGTGTCTGGCGAGCACACACGCCCTATAGTGAAAACCTCTCAAAAAAAAAAAAAAAAAGAAATCGGAGGCGTGCTGAGAAAAATACATATCTTTACTAGAACACAATGGTTGCTATAAAAGGAGAAGGAAAGCAAGGGGTAAGAGATCCCCCAAAAAAACAAGGACTCACAGTGGGTACCGGTAGAAGGGAGTAGAAAGTTTTCCAGAAAGGGGTGACCTTTGGACCTGGAAGGTGTGAAGTGTTCACTGAAAAGAGAAGGAGGGCAGAGAAAGAAATGCAAATCGATGTACAGAGGAGAGAAATAGAATGGTGTCAGGAATGGAGCAGAGGGTATGTACTCATACAGCACGGATCCTCAAACTAGT
This sequence comes from Tupaia belangeri chinensis, assembly GCF_000334495.1. Classification (NCBI taxonomy): domain Eukaryota; kingdom Metazoa; phylum Chordata; class Mammalia; order Scandentia; family Tupaiidae; genus Tupaia; species Tupaia belangeri. The sequence goes on along the minus strand of NW_006205418.1, from coordinate 1,317,873 downwards.
GGCATCAGTGTACCTGGAACATGTGATAAAAAAGGTGGCTTTGGGAATCTACCTGCAGAGATGCGGATTCAGTCTGCCTCATCTACAGGCCAGGAATTTATGTATCTTTAATCAGTCAGCTCGGTAATTCTGATACTGGTGAGTCAGAAACACATAATCTAAGAAACATCCTTTCTGTGATATGAAAGCAATAGAAAGAAGATGGGAGATGACATGGTCAAGTGATTAGGGATTGGATTAAGAAAGTTTCATAAGCCATGTTGAGAAGTTTCAAGTTCATTTTCTGTGTGACAAAGATGGTCTATGTTGTTAAAGCAAGAAAATAATACGATCACACTGAAATGTTGAAAAGAGATTGTGCCTGTATTGTGTTTAGATTAGAACTGGGAGAATCAGAGTAGAAGCAACCATTTAGGAAGCGATCATAATAGTTCAAATGAGTCCAAGGACACAGATTACTCTGATTAAACAAATAATTGATTCCTAATCATAGTTTTATGTTTGAATGTACTCATTAATTATGTGCTAAATAAGTGAGTGCTAAAACAAATTTAATGTGTGTATTGGGAGAGATAGACTTTACCGACTTTTAAGAACAATGCTGGTGCTTGTAAATTGAAGTTGAGTATACATTTGGTAGACTTTAATTTTTGGTGAGCTTAATGTTGATGGTAAGTATTCACTCAGAAATGCATCCCCTACCTGAGTTTAACCTCCTTGCAATCCAATCCTCTTAGAGGGAGTATATAGGTCCTTTATTGAAGGATTGTTAAATATACACATCTCTTTCCAAGATTAATTAGGTAATCTCTCTGGGTCCATTCTATTAACCTGTAGTTAGAATGTAAAGATACTCATGCTCCACGACACACATTTTAATTGCATCGCACCACGTGCTGATATTACACTCACAACTAAAATGCGAGGTGGGAAGAAGGAGGCTGGCTGCAGAGAAAAGTGACTTTGGCTTTTTGCCCAGAACTAGCCATGAAGCCTAGCTCCCGTCCCCTTCTAGAGCCTGCTGTTAGACTTTTGTGTGAAAGGAAGAAAGGGGAATTCAAGTGTCTGAATAATGTGCAAAACAATTTTGCTTGGATTCACTAAACATGCATATTTGTGTCTTTGCTAAATTCTTACCCCTACCCTTGGTGTATTTCCAGCAAGAACCAATCACTTAGGATGTAAACACCCGTAATAATAATTAACTTTGGGAATAGCAGGATTTTAGAACAAGATCCAAATCTGGGTTTTTTGATTTCTAGTCCAATTCTCATTTTAAGATAATCTTATTTGCCAAATCTGGGAGGTGGGTATAAATCCCAGACCACTCCATTAGAAGCCCTATAATGATCGGACCAGCAGTTGGGAGTAATGGATATGTCGCTGGATTTCCATGTAGTCGACTGTGGTTCAAGTCCTGAACTCAGTGGCTTAAACTCACACTGGGCATGTGTGCATGCTTGCCCAAGATCCTGAGAGGAGAATGGAGGAGAAGGGATTGCGGTGTGGCCATTACCCCCGGGTGTGTGTGTGTGTGTGTGTGTGTGTGTGTGTGTTTTCTCACTTTCTGTCTCTCTCTCTCTCGTGAGCACACGTACCCTATTAGCAAAAAAAAAAAAAAAAAAA
>NW_006205418.1:1311715-1316076 GCF_000334495.1 Tupaia belangeri chinensis | reverse complement strand
CACGTACCCTTTTAAAAAAAAAAAAAAAAAAAAAAAGAAGCAATGTAATGAAAGCATATTACCTGCTCAACTCTCTGCTATCCATGTATCTACGGAGTATTTCTTGAGTACCAATGAGCCAAAGCACTAGTTGATGTACTGAAGAGCTCCTCCTAGTTTCTCTCTGCATAAAGCTTACTCAAAAGTAATTAATTAATTAAAGTTTTGATACCATTATAAATGAGAACCATAAGTTCCATGAATATCCTTATCTGTTAAAATATTAATGGTCCCCATCTCAACTAGACTACCTATTTCTACTCTTCTCAAACATGGGTTATAGGCACATTTCTTTGTTGTCACAAAAAGAATCCAGGAAAGGAGTCTTAGAGGGAGGTTTGAGAAGAAGAGAACTAAAGCAAGTGGAATGGCAGTCCTACCACAAGAAAAACACATATTCCAATCCCTAGAAAATGTGAGGGCACCTTTATTTGGGAAAAAAAAAAAGTCTTTGCAGATGCAATTAAAGAATTTGAGATGACATCATCTGGATTATCCAGTATGAACAAAACCTAATGGCAAATGTCCTTATAAAAGAGTGAAAAGAAGAGACACTGAGAAAAAGTTAGGCAAAGAGGCAGAGATTGGAATGTTGCAGTCCTCTGTCTAGCAACACTTAGAAGTTGCCAGAGGCTAAAACCAAGGAACGAATTATTCCCCAGAGGCTTTGAAGGGGGCTCCCTGATCTTGGACTTTTGTCCTTCAGAACTGTCAGAGAATAAATCCTGTTGTTGTAAGCCACCCATTCTGTGGTAATTCCTTAGGGAACCCTAGGAAACAAACGCAAGAACCAAGAAGTAGCTCTCTGGACAGGCACTAAGGTGAAGCAGACAGGCACTAAGGTGAAGCAGACAGGCACACAGGATGGAACCTTTAAGGAGACACTCTCCCTTAGGTCCGCATATGCCAAGGTCAGCCTCTGCATGAACCCAGCGTGAGCCCCAGGCATCTAGCCTGCTCACTCCAGTTTGGACTAGGGAGGGCAGGTTTCAGAACAGAGACTGAAAGCCAGCCAGTGGGATCAATAGAGAGAAGATCTTTCCAAAAAAGAGGGATCAGTGTGTCAAATATTAGAAAGACCAAGGAGCTCCTACAGCAATTGTGACAATCTGCCCAAAAGCTCTGAGCATGATGGGTGTTCAAGTGTTCCTTTGAAATTTGTCGTTTTGTCCTTGACCACCTTCAATGTCCACATCTATCATCTGCTTATCAGAGAAGAAGAGAAACTCACAATCATCAAATGTCCAATTATCAACACACTGCATCTCACTTCAATCTGAAAAGTGCCTTCTGTAGGAGGAAACATAATTTACATTTTATACAATTTTTTTAAAAAAGAAAGACAGAAGAGCTGAAGTTTAGAGATGACCAGTGAGTTTTTTCTATGATGAAGCTAAGGCTAAAATGCAGATTGTTGTGACTCCCACCCAGTCACACTGCAATGGTCACTATTTGACTGTCTATAAGCTTTGAATTCCTTTCTTTCTGATCACCTGGTAACGTGCTCTTCACTATTTTAGAATGTGAGTAAGAAAAGTATTTCTGCCATTAATTGGCTCAAGGTTCAGTTGAGGGAGAATGAACTGGAATAAATCATTTAATGTAAAAAAGGAAGACTGAGATAAATATTTAATAGGGAAATATAAGCAATAATGAGGAAACATAAAGGGCCTAGAACCCAAAATGTTGGCAAACAAGAAAACAGAGCCCACAGTCCTTATGGGGAATGTCCTCACTTTTACATGAATGCATTAAATCATTCTACTTCTACCTTGATTGGACCAAAAAGGCATTTCATAGCTCATTCTCTGTTGATCTTCAGTGTTTAAAATACCTCCAAAGCAAGCTAGGAAATGACTTTCCATTTTGCCAATGTTTGCTTTTCAGTGTTTTGAATAAATCTTCTCTGCAAACTGCTAAGCTAATTGAACTACCACAATTTCAGCTGAAAAAACATCCTGCCTTGCCAAGGCACATTTGCTTGTGTGCTCAACATCACCGCTAGAGGGCCCGAGCTGGGGGAAATAAATGTTTTTAGCCTAAAAACCAGGTGCAACATGGAAAGTTCTTTGATCTATTCTGTTTTGGGAAGGATGGGGATTAATATTTGAAAGGTTTTCTTTAGACTCCTAGCAGATCTTTTTTTTCTTGATTCAGAAATGCAAAGAGTAAGTAGCTCAGAGAAGTCAAGTGCTTGACAGAGTCATAGACAGAGGAAGGCAGTCCCTGCTACCCAAACTGACTAAGGCCATAGACTAACCCCTTGAATGTTAGAAAGCATTAATATTCTCCAGGATATCTGCAAGTTGATTCAATTAAAGGGCTGAGATTTAAAGTCAGTTCTACGTGACTCCTGTGTTCTTACTGAATTAGATAGTGTGTTCTACGCCATTCAACCTTTCGTAATTGTAAAATACCAGAGAAAAACCAATCCCAAATTTAAAAAACCACCCTCTCAAAAAAACTTTCCATGAACTGAATTTATTTGAGCAAAGTTTCACCTACTCTTAAAAAATCCAACTTACTCTCTTGACGGATTTATAAAACAAAGTTATTTCATCATAAAATCAGATACTATATTATGATACAGTCTAAGAAATGTGCCAGTGAATAGTCAGATTCTTCTCTCCGAGTTTAAACATAACTGAGGTACATGGTGGGAAAGACTGTCCATTGATCTTGCAACATCACCAGGAATAAGATAAAGTCTAAGTCATATTTTTTTCCTTTTTTAAAGGTTTTTACCATGGGGCATGTATGCTTACTAGAGAGAGACAGAGAGGAAAAGTGAGAAATCATCCCCTGGAGGGATGGCCATGCTGCAATCTCTTCTCCTCCATTCTCATCCCGGGATACTGAACATGCATGCACATGTGTCTGGTTCAATTCTAAAGCGGACAGGTCCAGAGCTTGAACCGCAATTTACGGTGTGGGAATCTAGAGTCTTAGTCACTACATCACCTGCCAGCCCCAAGTGTAAGTCATCTTAAGCGAGGAAATACTGATATTTTGCAAGCTTACTTCATTCTCTTGAAAAGGGAAAGGTGGGATGGTCAACTGAAACCCTTTTTTTTTAAAAGTATTTTTTTCTTAATTAAAATTGTACTCAGCTCAAGACTGAGCTTTTTTTTTCATTTAAAGAATTACTTATTTAATTTAATTTATTATTATTATTTTTAAATTTGACCAGAGAGAGAGAAGAAAAGTGAGAAAGCCATCTGCCAGGTCTGAGATTCAAGCCATGGTTGGCCATGTGGGAGTCCTCCACCTTAACCACCATACCACCTGCCACCCCCAAGACTGAGCTTTTAATGGCTGAACTTTACCTAGGTGTGGACAAAGACCTGATACTCTGAAGTTAAATCAACTGCTCTGTAAATGGGAAGTTTTTAGATATGAGTCACTGATGAAAAGACATAGCCAAGAGTTATCTGAGTCCCAGCACCTAGCAGCCATCACCCTGCCTGGTACCTGGCATATAGAATGCTTTCATAAAACTTAAGGAGCAAATATCACGTTGTAGTTAAGTAACTAGATTCTTTAATTCTTTATGAATTTTGCCTATATTTCCCAAGTGAAATGAATATCCGAGAGATAAAGGAAGGCACTGATATTTCTCGGAATTGACACGTGGACACGACTACATCAGGGAGTAAACCATGCATGATGCGGGCCGAGCTGTGGTGGAGTGATAAAACGCACTGCTCTGTGAGGCTGCCTCACACGGGGCATTCCTAGTTCAGAGCAGAGGCCACTCTGAGCACACCTGGTACTTGCGTGTCCATGATCCGGAGCTCACTGAGACAGGGGTAGGTCATGGCTTTGGGGATGCCACACTATAATTGAAAATTAATGCCACAACTATAATTTAAAAAGAGGGGTCAGCAGATGGCGAAGCAGTTACATTGCTGGACTCTCACATAGCTGATTGTGGTTTGAGTCCTGAACCTAGTGCCTTAAAACTCACACTGGAAGCATTGTGTGTGCGTGTCCAAGATCCCAGGAGGAGATCGGAGGAGAAGGGAATGCAGCATGGACATCTCCTGGGGAGTGAGTTCTCACTTTCTCCCTCTCTCTCTCTGTTTCTCTCTCTCTCTCTCCTGTGAGCACACATGCTCTAAGGCAAAAACTCTACGAAAAAAGAAAAGAAAATGTACTTTTTAAAAGTCAGTTCCATGGAACCAGCAAAGGGTGCAATGGTTACATCACTGGATTCCTATGTAGTTTATCACCATTCGAGTCCCGGATCTGGTTGTGGGAAGCTGCGCACCAGCGAGTCTGCCGAGGTTTCTCAGAGAGCAAACAATTACCATGATTGGTTC
>NW_006205418.1:1306084-1311377 GCF_000334495.1 Tupaia belangeri chinensis | reverse complement strand
TCTCCGGACGACCCTGAAGAGCTGTGATACCGCGTCGTCTCCGTGCTGCTCACAGTAGACGACGCGACCCTTAAGAGTTGTGACACTGCGTCGTCTCTGTGCTGTACCGTGCTGCCCACAATAAACAGACGACGCTGTCGTCTCCGTGTTGTAACACTACGCTGCTTGCCCTGGCTCTCACTCCTTCACTCAGGAAACCCGTTCGGCTGTCCCCCCGGGTCGGGACATCTGGTGACTTAAAACTCATGTCGGGCACATGTGCATATGTACACAAGATCCCTAGAGGAGAATGGAAAAGGGATTGTGAAGTGGCCATCCCACTGAGGGGTGATTTTTTATATTACTGTCTCTCTGGTGAGCACACACGCCTATAGCAAAAATCCTCTACCAAAAAAAAAAAAAAAAGGGTTTCAGTTGATCATCCCACCTTGTCGGGGATGCTGTCACTCTCCCTCTTGCTTATGGAAGAAATAAGCTAAAACATACATGGATCTTATGCCTAAGCATGTTATTCATAGAGAATATCTGAAGAATATCTGAATAGCATGCTTATCTCTGTAAAGGTCATTGGGGTACAAATGGAATTAGGAATACATCATTTAAAACGTAATGGAAAGAATCACTCACATGCAGAGTGGCTACTGTGTTGCGGCATGTTCTAAGTAATTTATGCTCACATGAGTAACGTACAGTTACACTCCAAGCCTCTCTCCATTTACAAATGGAGAAACTGAGGCACAGAGAGGTTAGGGAACTTGCCTAATATTTGTAAGAAATGGTAGAACCGGACCATTTGACTTCTTAAATACTGTGCATGTTGCTTCTTTAACTTCCACACCAACTCCTGAACCCAGCCCTGGCATTTAGCAGCCCAACTTCCTTTTTAAAATTTTAAACCAAAAATAGTTTCTAAACAGTGGACTTTATTACTTTTATGTTTATTTTTATTGTTGTTATATGTATTATTAACTACGATGTTTCAGAGACTTTACCTAAACTACCTCAGGTAATGGCCACAGTAATTCTGGGAGATGGTTATGCTAATTCCGCCTTATGCAGGAGTGCATGGAGGCAGTAAGAGGCCAAGGCCTTTTCCCAAAGTCTCAGAGCTAGTAAGTGTCAGATACTGGATTAAAATCAAGCTTTCCCACTGATTCCACAGCTAATGTTTTCTCTACAAAAGTGCTAGCATTTAACCTATAACTTCTTACGCAATCACAGCCTGTCCTAGTGGGAGGTGCCAATGCCAAGAGGAACTGGAGTCCAGTGTGAATCCTTTGTTTTGGGTAATTTCTCTCTAGGATTCATTCTTTGTTCATTCTCAAAAAGCCACTTGCTGTACACGCATCTCTCTTCAGTCCCTGCCAGGGTAAGCCATCTATTCACTCATGATTCTTGGTAGCTTATTTTATTCTTTTCCTTTGCCTTTTTTCTCCGTTGTTGGAATTTCAGTGTCTGCATGTTGGTGTGGGCTGGGCTGGGGTGGTCCACCCGGATGTGAGTGTGTATGTACTCAAATAACTGATTTGGAGGGTCTCTGTGATTACTCAGAGCATTTGCGGACTGTTCCCTTGTTTGCATTTCATCTTCCCACTAACCACTTGGTTCTCAAAACCGTGGTCTGTGTTTAGCATCCGTGAATACTATAAACTTGCCCTGGTGTCAAAGTAGATGACAGCTAGAAAAAAACTAATGTAGACCAGAGCCCTGCCTAATAGGACTCCAGGAAAGCGACCCACACAGTGGCCCATGGGAGGAGACGAGAAGGGCTGCTGCATCCCCACAAGGCTGAGAGGGAGATCCTGGCCGAGAATGTGTGTGCACTTTGCAGAAAGGAGCATCCTTTGAAAGGCTACACTTTCTCTGTTTGCGGAAGAGGAATGTGTCCCTCCTGGTGTCTGTCCTTAGCACCAGGAATTTCAGGCTGTCACTTGACTGTTGGTTGTGGTCCGATGACCCTTGAGGCTTGGGTCTCAAAATCTGGCTCCAAACACTGCATGTCGTCGGACAGCCTGTGCTCCTCACTTTCATTGATTTTCAATGTGAACCTCAACCTTTTTCTCCACTTAGCCCCTAGATTCTTCCCACCAGCCTGACAGAGATGAGTGCCAAGAGCCCTGGCTGGGCTACCTCTGCCTGTTCCTTGGCTGGGTCTTCTATTCTGTGTGTGTCTCATCCCCAGCAAGGAGCTTTCCACATTGAAGATTGAAATGTCCTAGTTAACACAAAGCCATGTTCGCAGTGTAGATTCATAACCTGAGAAAATTAGCTATTACTCTTCTAACACGTCAATGTCCACTTTTTACAGCCTATCCAGTCAGGATTTTATTTCATTTATCCTAACAATAAACAGTGTGGACTGGACGAGAAATAAGGACTTGAGTACCACTGTGCTCCCCCAAAAGATACATTCAAGTCCTGGCCCCTGGTACCTTGATAGGGTTTTTGTACATGTGATCATGTTACGATGAGGTTAAACTTGAGTAGGGTGAGCCTTAATCTATGCTTGGTGTGTGAATAAGAAGAGGAGGTGACACACAGAGACCCAGAGGCAGGACAGTATGGAAAGACAGACACTGGAGCAATGAGTCTACAAGCCAAGGAATGCCAAGGAAGGCCAGCAACCACCAGAATCCAGGAGAGAAGCATGGAAGAGATTCTTCCTCAGAACCTCCAAAATGAACCAAGTCTGCTGACACTTTCATCTCTGACTTCTTGGCCTTTTGTGAAAGAATACATTTCTATGGTTTTAAGCCACCCAGTCTGTGATACTTAAGTTACTGTAGACCCCAACACTGTAAGTTCAGAGTCATGAATGATTTGCCTGTGGTCACAGTGAAGTGAGGGGCCTGTTCAGAATCTTGGTCATAGCTAACGTGGGCCCGTACTTCTACCCTGGTCCCTTTTCAGTGGCCCAGGGTCCTCCTTCATAAATGTTCCCTGAGCAGTTGAACTGCCAGTTTTCCTGGAGAGAACCTGTGCTGTCACTCACAGGAAAGTCATTTGTTCACAAGAGCTAACTGCTCAGGGCCAGCCCTCTGTCAGTCAAGTTTGAAGATCCGGGAGACTGCAAATGTGTAGGCCAAAGCTGTGTTGAAATGTGAAAGATCTATGTTTCCATGGGCATGTGAGCATTTTTGTGTGTGTCTATGTGTTCTTTCATTTTTTTCTTTGTTGAAAAGGAAAGCTTGTTTATTGTAGAGAATCAGGAATAGGTGGAAAAACCAATGGAAAGGAGGAGTAGTGATGAAGTTTTATGCAGTTAACGCCCTTATTTCGGCTTCCAGGACTTTTCCTGCCTGTAGTGCCAATATTTAAAAAAAAAGAAGTCCAGTCTGTTTAAATGTTAAGATTTCCCTGGATACAGACTAGAACAGTGCAGTCGAAGGCAGAGAAGGCCAGATGTTTTCCTCGGAAATAGGCAGAAGCAGCATGATACATATTTTAGGGAAAGTCAAGCAAAGAATCTGATCTATTGCCCATGGACAGAGAAAAGAGATCTTATAACATTCCCATCAGGATTATTTAGAAGAGAAGCAAGGATACATTGTGAAGTCTTGTCTTTTTTCTTTTTCTATTCTTTTCTTTTGTTCTCTTTTCTCTTTTCTTTTCTTTTTTCTCTTCTCTCGCTCTCTTTTTATTTATTTATTTATTTGTTATAGGGCATGTGCTCTTGCCAGAGAGACAGAAAGAGAGGAATCATCCCCCGGGGGGATGGTTCTTCTCCTCCAGTCTCTCCTTGGGATTTTGGGCATGCACACAAACATGGCTGGGATGAGTTTCAAGCCTCCAGGTCTGGGACTCAAACTGTGGTTGGCCATGTGGGAGTCCAACAACATAACCATTATGCCATCTGCTGGTCCCGTGAAGTCTTCTTGTGTATGAGAGTTTCTGCTGATCAACATAGGTCCTCAGTCACCATCGTCAGCCAACTCCTAGACATACTTGGTTTATTCCAGAGGAGCAAGCTGAAGTTCTGAGGAAGTGGAATGTTCAAAACGACACACACACACACACACACACACTGAGTCATCTGGTGGCAGAGGTTGAATTGAATCTTTCTCTTCCGTCTGAGCTCTGCATGCCTTTTAGTGAAGCCTTACTTTTTTCCAATTAGAAAGCTTGTACAGGCTATCGGTGTCATTGCTATGCTTGAGTTCTATTCTTTGCACTTTGTGCACAATGTTCAGACCCACCCCAGCATATGTACCTCCACAAATATACACACATTCCCACACTTCATGGAATAGAAATACAGCATTTGTTTTTAATGGGATATAATCAATATGCTTTTGGGGCTGGCAGATGGCATGGTGGTTAAAGGCGCTGGACTCCCACATGGCCGACCATGGTTCAAGTCGTGGACCTGGTGGCTTGCTTTCTCATTTCTTTCTCTGTGCTTGCTTTCTCATTTCCTCTCTTTCTCTGTGTCTCTCTCTGATCAAACTGAAAAATAATAATGATAATAATAATAAATAAAGTTAAATAAAATAATTCTTCGAAAAAATAAATAAATAACATTTAATATCAGTACATATTTGTATCCTATCTTTCATATCAGTACATATTTGTATCCCATTAAAAAACATTTAAAAAAGTGTAAAAAGTATTTACATCATGTTTAGTGAAGGCCATTTAAGAAGCTTCTAGCATTAAGGTATGGCCAGAGATTCTGAGTCAAACCTCAAGGCGTGCTCAGTCACGTGACTAGGTGTCTTTGTAAGATGTCACCTAGAAGTACAATTGTTGGATCAAAGGGTCGGGATATATTAAGATGTAAATAAACAATTCCAAGTTACTTTTTATATTTGACAACTGTCGAGGTTATATTTATACTGCATTATAATTTTCTACCATTCTCTATGTATTTAATCCTGTCACTAACGATTTTGATCTTTTTTATTTTTTTTTTTTTTTACGATTTTGATCTTTGAGAATTATTCTGGCCAGCAATAGTAGTGTGGTGGGGCTCAGTGCTCTGCAATGGTGGAGCCACGTGAGAAGTCCCTGAGTTCCTGTTCTGAGGTCTCCCTGTGTGCACAGGTGAGAGGCCACACCCATGGTCCTGACAGGCTGGGGCTGGGGCTGGGTTACCCCATAAAAACCCCACTGGGGATGTCTCTCTCTCTCTGAATCTCTATCTCTGTCTCTCCTCTCTCAGTTTAAGTTTCTTTTAAAAAGAATGAATTCTTTCTTTCTCTCTCTCTCTCTCTTTTTTCCTTTTTATTTTTTTTTTTGGAGAGGTTTTTTTTTTTTTTTTTTTTTTTTTTGTTGGGGCCTCTCACCCGCCCGT
>NW_006205418.1:1273951-1306023 GCF_000334495.1 Tupaia belangeri chinensis | reverse complement strand
CCTTCTCCTCCATTCTCCTCTTGGGATCTTGGGCACGCACGCACACGTACCCAGTGTGAGTTTTAAGCCACCGGGTCTGGGACACGAACCGCGGTCAACTATGTGGGAGTCCAGCAAAATAGCCATTACGCTAACTGCTGGTTCTCTCTCTTTTTTCCTTTTTTGTAATAGTTCTTATTTAGGGGATGCAATAGGTTCATAAATCCTTTATTGGTATTATTTGGGAGGAGAACAAGGCAATAAAATATACAATACTTGTTTATATTTACTATTTTTATTAGATTTCACTATAGGGCACATGCACTTGCAAAAGACAAAGAGAGAGAGAAATTAATACCTGTGGGAGATGGCGTGCATGATTCCTTCTCTTCCTTTCTCTCTTGGAATTTTGGGCATGTATGCACACACACACTTTACATAATTTTCAAGTTGCTGGGTCCAGAACTCTAACCACACAGCCAGATACGTGGGATCCAATGACCATAGTTTCCTCACCACTTACCGGCGTAAGCAATGTTGTTTTTCATTCATCTACCTCTTCCCATATTCTGAAAACTAAGAGTCACGTTGTTTTACGTTGTATCCTGGCTCTGGGCTCCTATGCAGCTCTGGCTGTGTGATTTGGAGAAGTTGTTTAACCTCTCTGTGTTTAAATTTTCCTGTCTGAAAAACGGGATAGCGTCATGCCTCCCTCATAGTATTGAGAAGGTTAAATGAGGTAGAAGGTAAGAAGAGCTTAGACGTGGCCATCCTGAAAGTCGACCACTCTAGGCACTATAATCATTATTTGATGTAGTCTGTCATTTTCCTCAAACATTTGGAAATTCCTCGATTGGACTTAATTGATGAGGGAAGAAATAGATAAATTATGGCAGCTGGGTGATGTCATTTCCTCGGCACTGTTTCTTTTCTCTGCACAGGTTTTTGATGTTTTCCCTGTAAAGAGACTGTGGGCTAAGAGAGTGATGGAGGGAAATGCAGGCAGGTGGACCACTGAATGGGACACCCTGCAGGCATGCTAGCAGCCTCTCTGTGATTGGTAAGGTGAAGGTCAAGGGGCAGCAACGTTGCAGGCCAGGTCCTTCCATGTTCTTTTTAGGATAGGGCAACTTTTCTTTTTTCCCCATCTTCTTTCCCCATCTCTTGGTCTCTGGGTTCTGTGACACTCATTTCTGATAAGAAAGGGCTCCCAGGAGGGATATTGAATCCATATTCCACTTTTGTTCATTTGTTCATTTGCCAAATAATTACTGAACACCCTTGCTGGTCCCTATTCTGGGTACAGATGATACTATAATAAACAGGTTAGTCCTCCCCTCACAGAGCTTCCAGTCCAGGTGGGTATGGAGGGAAAACTTTAGACAACCAAGCAACATCAGACAAGAATGCACTGAACTCTGCTTATTCTGATGCTTCATCCTCTATCATGGAGGTAGTAAAGTGCCGAGGGCAAGTGCATTTTGCTCTGAGGGTCAGAGGAGTAGAATGACGGGGCACTGCTGAGGCAGGGAGGGGGTCCTGTGCAAAGAAAGACATGAGGATTTTCGAGCTTCACCTCTAACGAGGACACCTTCTGTGCTTCTTGAGAAGCTGGAGGTGCCCAGGTGGGGTTTCTGGGGAAGACGTGACAACAAAGGCAACAGGGTTTTCTAGTCGTAATTTTCTCTAGTCCTCTGGGAGTACAGCGGTTTCTCAACAGGCTTTGTTTGGGACGTTGCTGGAAATATACAAAATTTCCAGCCATCCCCCAAGTCAAGTGATCTGCCCAATGTTCTTTTTCAAACCTTTTGTCTAAGCTTCCAGAGTCGTCTTCCACTGTTGTCAAGATCTCTAACTGAGAAGCTTATGTGTCGGTAAAATATTGTTCCAACACATTAAACTGCATCACACCTTCTAGACAGGTCTGTGATAAAGGCTTCTTACCGTCATTGTTGAGACAGGGAAATGAAGACTGAAAAACACAGGGCAAATGGTGGTACAGCAGCAGCACAGAGTCTGTGATGTGGGCCTACATGGGAGGGTCTGAGGTTTATGTCCCAGGGCTTCTGTGTAAGTGCCAGCTATGGTAGACACGGGCTGGCTTGGGCTGGGAATGGAGCATGACATAAAAGTCTTCTTGGGGCTGCTTCTCTCTCTGACTCTTTTCCTCTGTCATGGAAGAAATAGATAAACTTTTTAACAATTGCTTTAAGAAATACTGCAAAATACAGGATGGAACTGTGTCTCGCACCTAGACTAAGCTAGAATACAAATGCAAGTCTGCTTGGCTCCCCATCTGTACCTGTACAGACATTGCCATCCTGGCTAATTGTCTTCTGCTCCAATTCAAGATTGGTTCTGGATACAGAACAAAACGACTGAAAAGTGAAAATATTGGGTCATTAGAAAAGTCATGTTTTTCTATGCAAAAATGCATCATGGTTTTTCTGACAACACAGTAGAAATCCTGACTCTGGGGTGGGGGTGAAGATGAAATATGGAGAAACATGGACTGGGCCTAAAACCTTGTGAGTTTTCATATGAAGAGCACCCAGAGCCGGGTTGATAATCGACTTCAATGATCAGGTATCAGTCAATGCTGGACTGTCCGTTCCACCTCCCTTCCCCTAAAAGGAGGAGCCATTTTCTTCATATCCATGTTAATTTAAACTAACACATGAATGTCAGACTTATTTTCATTCATTTGAATTTTATAACATTTTCTTCCAGTCTGTGTAAAATTTCTCTTAGAATGTTTTAATCTTCTTGGTTTGGGTACATTCATACTGATTATTTAGCCGTGGCTAATTTTTTGACTACTTCCCTCCAAAGCTGCTGCACATATTCTGCGATAACACAGCATTTAAAGTGGAGTAATCAAGATTTCTTACGATACGACATCTCTTTTCATTTGTCCCATGTCTTTTCATTATTTTTCCTTTTTTTCTTTTAGTAGGTGGGAACAGAGGATTTTAATTGAACATTGCAAAGAAGAAAAGCTTAAATTCACGGTGGGTACAAATGTGCATATGTCTGGATATGCCATAATTCTTGGAGAACAACGAGAAATATTCTGACTTTTTTTTTTAATTTGAACTGTGATCTGGAGGGGAAAAATACTGGACTTAGTTGGGAAGCTCATTTTTTAAAACATCATTCCTTTTTAACCTTGGGAAAGTTATTTAAGTGCTCTGAAGTGTATTTTCCTCGTATTTTCACATAGATTATCTCTTATAGTTTATACTGAAAGAGTAATAGTATGTAGTTTCTTTGTTATGAGGATTAGTGATGTACCAGTAACTCAAATAAAACCATATAGCATGTATTTGGGAAAACTGGCCTTTGGACTCAAGTATACTCAGCTTCAAGATAATTCCACAAAAATCACAGTCGGTAGGATTATTAGAAAGTAGAGGCCAACCAGGTTAAGGTTAATGAGTCTGAAGTGTCTGGGAAATGAACAGAAATAGGAGAGAAATGCCAATACATGATGTTTAGAGTCTCTGCCAGTGTCATCATGCCACCTGAGAAGACAAAGCAAAGCTAGTGTCCAGCCTAGATCCAGGACACTATCTCCTTGCAGGTCTTCAGTCATGGAGATGTCTAACTACCTGATCCAAAACTTATATCTTTATCTTAAAGATATAAACCTGGAGAAGCCTACAAATGGTTTGCTGGAAGGTGAATTGCTAATAAGATTTACGTTATTTTGAAACCGTTAACCAGTGCTATGATTTAGATAAAGTTTTGTCTCTATGGGTTCATGTGCTGTTATTTGGTCCCTAATGTAATGGCATTGGGAGGTGGTAAAACTATTAAAAGAAGACCCTTTTTCAATGTGGGAAAGTGCCATTCAATTGGCTAGGAGAGTAGAAAGGACAAGCAGAGGAAGTGGAAAAATCTGTTTCCTCTCTCTCTTCCCTTCCCCACCCTCTCTGCACAAGACTGCCTTCCTTTCTCTGTTTTTGTTGACCATGCTGTGACAGCACCAGATGCAGCCTGTTGCCAGTCCAACACCTTTGAACTTTCTAGCTACAAGATTTGTGAGCCAAATAATCTTCTATTTTCTTTAAAATCATCCAGTCTCAGGTATTTATATTGGCAACACAATAATGGACTAACACACCTAGGCATCAAAGAAGCTGACTGTAGAAGAGAAATCATGGGAAGACCAGTTAGCCATGGCATAAGCATTGCCATTATGCCATTAATAAATAACTCCTGGAATCAGAACCCAACATTTACAAGAAAGATCAGCATCTGAAAATAGGAAATTCAGCAGTGGCATAATGGAGAAAGACAGGAGACAGACCTTAACATGATCCTAACATGGTAACCACTATGTCAATGCTTCACAGGCTATGTTAGTTAGGGATGTCATAACAGTAGCACACACTAGATGGCTTTAAGTAATAGCAATTTATTCTCTCACAGTTCTGGAGGCTAGAAGTCCAAATTCAAAGTGCCAGGAAGACAATGATCTCTCTAAAGGCTTGAGGGGAGATTCTGTTCCCTTTCTTTCTTTTAGTTTCTGATTTTGCTTGGCTGGTAGATGCATCACTCCAATCTCTACCTCTCTCTTTACTTAGCAAACTACCTGTGTGTGTTTATATCCTCCTGGCTGTCTTTTTATAAGGTTAAAGTCGTATGGGAGCTAAGTTCTACCCTAATGACCTCATCTTGGCTTGAATTATCTGCAAAGATTCTATTGGGTCATCAGAAAAGTCATGCTGTATTTTTGCTGTGAAAAACCATGTCATGACTTCTTGTGACAAAATATTTTCAAATAAAGTCCCATTCACAGATACTAGCAATTACAACTGCAACATATTCTGTTGGGAACACATTTCACTCGACAACATAGATATTATTATTCTCAGGACCCAGGACAAGCACCTCCTCTCTGCCTGTGCTTTCTCTCCACTTAGGCGTGTGTAGCAATTGCGGTCACATAATGAGTGCCCACTATGTTCCGGGAGTGCTACACACTCAACAGTCCTCAGGGGAAGATGCTTCCATCTTTATAGAGTAATGGTAGCTTGGAAATTTGAACAGAGTAACTTAGTCTCCCATCCTGCACAGCTGGAAAATTGTAGGTTGTCATTTGTGTTTAAGTTTTGTTCTGTTTTGTTTTCTCCAGAGTCCAGGCTTTTTTCATTTTTACCTCTCTGCATCCTGGGAAGATGAACTTCTACTTATGCTCTCTGAGCACTCGGGCCGTCTCCTGCAAAAAGGAATCTTAACCAATCACTGCTGCATCCATAGAGACCTCGGTGGGTCTCAGGGAGTGCACAAGGGAATAGGTTAGTGATCAGAGATTTCTCCTTTCCTCTGTCTTTTCAACCAGCATAGTTAGTAATTAAGTCTGAATAATGCTGCTCTCTCCTAAATTCTAATTGTTAAAAATTATACAATCAAAATCTCCATTAAAATAAGTGTGCATCATTATTGCTGTTAACTCAGTTAAAAACCAGAGTTTTAGAGAAATTGAATCTGCTATTTTCCTCTCTCTTACCTTTCCTTTTCTCTCTCCTTTTCTTCCTCCTTCCCTCCCTCATTTATCCCCACTTTCTTTTTGTCTCCTGTATATGTGAGTGCTGTATGTGTATGAATGAGTGTGTTTATGTATGTGTGTTTGAGCAAATAGTAGACATGCAGAAAGGTACTCAACATTTTCACTATGAGTCAAATTCTTGGTCAAGTGATAATACCATTTATTTTTTTCTTTTTGGAAACACACTCCTCATAAGCAAAGACATCCTATTACTCTTAAAGCAGTCACATGGAATTGGCAGAAGACAGAGTGAACTTGACATTATATTGCTTAGCTCAACTATATGCATCTGTCACTTAAGTTTTGACTTTGCTTTTTCTTTCAGTTACATTTTACCTTTTATAAGGAAGTAGGGTGTGATAGAAAGAATGAACACTTTGAAGTCTAAGACACTGGTTCAAATTCTGATTTAAGAGTTTCTTAGAGGTTTGATTTTATACTTTTTCTCTGACCTTCAAATTTTATAATTTATTTGACCTCTTACAAATGTATATTGAGCACATTCCTAGTATGTGTTGAGCACTGTTCTAAGTACTGAGGAGAGAGCAATGAGCAGTAGTTGTGTTTGGCCTCAAGGAACGTACAGTAAAAATTTAGTGTTTTACACATTTCCAAGATGTCAGAGAAGGATATATTTCACTCAACTCTACCCCATATATTATGCCATCCAAATTCAGGTTATCATATATAGATGAATCCCTCATGTATTTGGTAGCTAAGATCTCTCTGCTAAACTCTTGTAAATTCAACCTTTACTGGTACTTTTCATTTGGATGTCCTCAAAAGCACTCAATATTGAGCTCCTGCTCTACCCTCAACAATGAATTTTTCTCTATGGGTGATTTACCTCATAGCTTAACAAATGTATAACTATATATGAAGACACAGAGAATAGTACTCAACACTGGCCTGTCTTGTTCACGCTTTTACTATCAGTAAGGAGTCAGTAAATATGCTAAGTAAATGACAGAATGAATAAATAAGAAGCACACAGCCTAGGAAAGAAAATGAATGTGGAGAAGAAAGAATCTCCCACAGTTCTTTTCAGTACATGGGAAGACACTTAATTCAGTCAAACAGGCAAAGCACCAAGTCCTGACATGGAAGATTAAACAAAGGGCATAGAAGATATTAACACAAGAACTGCTCAAGTCAGGAAACTCTATCAGGAGGTAGCAATACATTAATTGGGTCTTTAAAAAATAATAATTTTGCATGGAGAAATCTTGCAGGAAAAAAGGAAAACAGAAAGAGTAAAGGAGAAGAGCCATTATTGATTTGTTGAGC
The DNA here is from genome assembly GCF_000334495.1 of Tupaia belangeri chinensis. Classification (NCBI taxonomy): domain Eukaryota; kingdom Metazoa; phylum Chordata; class Mammalia; order Scandentia; family Tupaiidae; genus Tupaia; species Tupaia belangeri. Next base: position 1,299,203 of record NW_006205418.1, on the reverse strand, counting down.
TTGATAAAACGTATGCTAAAAATACTGAAAACATGTTTCCCTTCTCTACCATCAATCCTGTCTTGTCATCTCTTCCTTCTGCAAGTGGAAGTAATATTTGCTTTGTTTCTTAAAATTGTTTTAAATTTAAAAAAAGTAATTTATTTCTTCTGAGAGAGAGAAAGGAGAGAGAAAGAAAGAGAGCCCCCCCGCCCAGCACCTTATAGGGCCTTTATATCAATGACCCACCCCAGTCTCAGCTGGCCTAGATCATGAGCTTGTGTGCACATGTTGACCAGCATGCTCAGGGCGGTCCCATGATGTGAACCCTTTTCCACACAGGTTCAGTTACATTACCACTGCACCATCTCTTGGCTTCTAAAAAGAAAGGGGTTTTTGTTTTTTAGGGATATTTTTTGCTATTGGGTACATGTGCTTGCCAGAAAGACAGAGAGAGAGAGACAGAAAGTGATGACCATGCCACAATCCTTTCTCCTCCATTCTCCTCTTAGGACTTTGGGCACGCACACACATGCACTTGGTGTGAGTTTTAAGTTGTTGGATCCAAGACTCAAACTGTGGTTGACAATGTGGGAGTCCAGCAACATAACCATTACATTATCCTCTGGTCCCAGGAAAGGATATTTGAAAAGAGCTTTTAAATTACATTCAGATGTTTATTAGCTATTTACATAATAATACTTTGTAACAAACATACTAAACTCAATGACTTATAGTAATATGCAGTTATTCTCACTCTTCCTTGTCTTCTGGGCAATTGTGGTTCAGCTGGCCTACACAGGCTTAGGTGGGCAGCTCTCTGGCTGCATGTTGTAAGTCTGCTCAGGGTGGAAAGAACTCTAGTTATCATGGGGTATGTCTAATCTCCAACAAACAAGAGCAAAGCCAACCACTCACAGCCATCATATGTTTCTGCTGATCTCATGCCTACTGACTCCCACTGGTCAGAGAAAATAACAAGTCCAAGACTAATGGGCAAAGACAGTCTTTGCCTACAACGGGGAAGAAGGATAAAATGCTCAATAAAAATCTAGGCTACCAAAAATGTTTTAAAAATATTTTCATACATAAATTATTTAATTTTTTAAAGATTTATCTCTTATTCTATGAGTGGGAGAGACACACAGAGAAAGAGAAAGAAGCAGCACCCTAACAGAGTCTGAATTCTGCAATAGGTCCCCAGCCTCAGCCAGCCCAGGATCATAAGCACACACTCAGGCAGGTCTCTGGACACAAACCAGAAACCTTTTCATTGGGTTTTACCACCTTTTACCACTACACCATCTTCTGGCCTCAGCCTAATTTTTTATCAAAATTCCAAAGTATCATAAAAAATTAAGCTCTTCTTCTTTCCTACCTTAGGCCTGAACACACTCTGAAACTATCAAGAAAAAGAGAAGCTGCAGCCTGTTCTGTCTGTTGTTCATTTCCCTTAGAGCTACTTACAAATATTTCAGTTCTCTCTTTTTAGAACAGGTAATAGAATGCCTACTTAAACCTAGCTGTACAACTTGCTCCCACCAATAAAGTATGTGACTTCTGGATGGAAGGTATAAAAATAAGTTTGTGCTAGCCACATTCTCATTTTCTCTTTCTGGAAACTGACAGTATTCAGAATGGTAGTTTCTGAACAGCCTGGGTCTCTGGGCTGCAATTAGATGAACTCCTGGGATGGAACTGAGTGGGAAAAAAGTTTATATTTGTTGAAGTTTAGAAGTATTAGTGAGTGTGTGTGTGTGTGTGTACGTGTTCACATGCACATGCATTTGTGTGTTGTGTGTGAGAGACCAACATCACCTAGCTTATTCTTTTTGTTATTTATTTATTTATTTATTATTATTCATACATTAAATCACTACACATCATTTAGATTGTGAAGAGACTTTACCCAGCATGATTTACACCTCAGTCCAGCCCAGTTGAGACTATTATACACATCTTTGTCAACAGATAATAAACCTTGTCTGTGTTCCACAAGTGTCTTACCTCTCCATTCCCCCCCCAATTTCCTTTCTTATGCTCTTCCCCCCCACACACTCTCTTTCACCTTTGTCTCTAGTGTCCATTACAATTTTTAATACTTTTATGTTCTCCAGTCTTTCAGTCTCTTCTATAGAGTGTGGACAGTCGGTATATGTTAAGTGGAGACATACAATGCCTCTCTTTCATAGCCTGACTTGATTCACTTAGCAACAAATCTTCCATATTCATCCACTTTCTATCAAATTCCAGGGCCTTGTTTTTTAAGGCTGAATAGTATTCCATGGAGTATATGTGCCACAATTTTTCAATACATTCATCAGTTTGTGGACATTTGGGTTGGTTCCAAGTCTTCGCAATCATGAATAACACTGCAATGATTATTCTTGTCAATTATTCTTTCTCTTTTCCTATTTCAGCTGGATTGGCTGCTTCTGGCTTCTTTACTGTATTTACATGAGGTTGAATGAGGAAGAACAAGGTACAGATTTATGTAGTTGGTGTTGAAGTTCTCCCTCAACTGTCAAATGCTCTTTGACAAAGTAAGTATCTAAATACTGACTTTTCCCTCATAGATGTTGTAAAGGTTCCTTTTAGTACAATGTCTGGGATTTCCATTCTGTAGTAGTTCCTGAGAAGGGCCGTGTTTAATCCTACTGATGGCTGATAACTCTTCCTTCGTCTCTACTTCTGGGGAAATGCCTCCCGTGGCTTTCTGATGGTGTGTTTTCCCCTTCAGGTGTACTTCTTGCAGAGGGTCCTTTGAAACAATCTGAATCCAGCTGTCACTCTCAGCATCCCTGACGCGCACAGGAAGCATGCCCTTTGCAGCAGTGTTGGTGACAGCTGTCCCTATGCAACTCCTTCTTATGTCTGTTGCTTGGGCAGCTCTTGCCAGCCTGTCTTTTGGAGGAAAGTGCCTGGCACCATTTCTATATCAACTCCTGAACGCACGAATCAATTTATCATGACATTCTCTCACCCCGATATTCTCACAAGAAGGAGAAGAAAAATGTCTCTACCCATTCTCTGGATTGACAACTTTATTTTAAAAAGCCTTCTTATCAATCTGTCTAATAAATCTCCAGAATTCTCCTGTAGACAAATATATTGGTGGTGAATTTAGGTCTAAGAGTCTCAGGACTTAATGAGTGTGGCAAACCTGGGCTTAGCCCTCATCTATAGAATATAAAGATAGCTCATCTTCATTGTCCCAGCTTTGGGAATCTCAGTAAATCTCATTTGCTAATTTGCAGAGGCATAAGAGATTACCACATGTCCGGAAGAAGAAAGTTTGGTGTGACCAGATTAAATGGTTTCTGTGATGAGAAAGAGAGAAAATGGGGATGAGTAGGCAGGTTGTGCCCAGATTATAAAAGCCCACATTGTCCTGTTTTCCAAGATAACTAGCATTATGCCTTCTGTGAGGGTACTTCTAAAAGTCTGCAAAAAAATGGAATCAAAGTACAAGTTTATTTTGGTGCAAAAGTTTTTTTGAAGTTCATGCATAGTTTTTTCTTATGTGCATTTCTCATGAACTTTTTTGAAAACCCCTGGCATTCCATCTTGCTCTTAAATTATGAAATCTCAGCCAGTTAAGGCTGTACTCCTTTTTTTCAACATTACTTTTTAACCACCTGTCATAGGCTAAACAGTGTCCTCCCAAAATTCATATTTACTCAGGACCTCAGAATATAACCTTATTTAGAAATAGGGTCTTTGGGGACCAGCAGTTGGCATAATAGCTATGTTGCTGGACTCTTAGTCCTAGGATACCACCTAACACAGTCCTAGGACACCACCTAACACAGTCCTAGGACACCACGTAACACAGTTCTAGGACACCACCTAAGATAGTCCTAGGATACCACCTAAGACAGTCCTAGGACACCACCTAACACAGTCCTTGCACACCCCCTAACACAGTCCTAGGACACCACCTAAGACAGTCCTGTCACACCACCTAAGACAATCCTAGCACACCACCTGACACAGTCTTAGGGCACCACGTAACACAGTCCTAGTATACCACCTGACACGGTCCTAGGACACCACCTAACACAGTCCTCGCACACCCCCTAACACAGTCCTAGGATACCACCTAAGACAGTCCTGTCACACCACCTAAGACAATCCTAGCACACCACCTGACACAGTCTTAGCACACCACCCTACACAGTCCTAGTATACCACCTGACACAGTCCTAGGACACCACCTAACACAGTCCTAGGACACACCTAACACAGTCCTAGGACACCACGTAACACAGTTCTAGGACACCACCTAAGATAGTCCTAGGATACCACCTAAGACAGTCCTAGGACACCACCTAAGACAGTGCTAGGACACCACCTAAGACAGTCCTGTCACACCACCTAAGACAATCCTAGCACACCACCTGACACAGTCTTAGCACACCACCTGACACAGTCCTAATATACCACCTGACACGGTCCTAGGACACCACCTAACACAGTCCTAGCACACCCCCTGACACAGTCCTTGCACACCCGCTAACACAATCCTAGGACACCACCTAACACAGTCCTAAGACACCCCCTAACACAGTCCTTGCACATCCACTAACACAGTCGTAGCACACCACCTAACATAGTCTTAGCACACCACCTAACACAGTCCTTGCACACCAATGGTCTTAAAACACCACCACTTACTATTTCTGTATCCATTTCCTGCTCCAACAAGAACACAAATCTTCTAGATCACGGAATATGAGTCTTAGTTTTCCTTAGATTTGCCATATTATAGTTTTTTGACAGGGAGACGTTTATTATTATGGGTGTGCTGCAATAAAAACATTGACAATTACCTTTAATTAGAAATCACTTCACAACAAATTGGAAATTTATAACAAACACAGAAGAAGTGTGAATGAAAGAAATGAGTAATTATATGCTATTTGTCTCCTACTATCGCTCCTGCCTTATCTGATAGAGCCTCCTCTTCCATAAACGTCAAGTTCTCACTCAACTATGTGGGTCAATTCATGTTCTTTAGGGACATTTTGTGTCTTTAGTTAATCCATTTAAACTTCATCTGAGAGAGTGAATCAACTGAAAAAAATACAATAAAATAAAAACAATTTTGAAACCACAAGGAAACAAAAAATTATTAAGAATAACTTGGATAATGGATTTAATAGAATGTAATTTTAATTTATTAGCAGAGGGCTAATTATTCAATTATTAGAATACACAAAAGATAATGTGGATCTTCACTAACAAATGTTTTATGTACTTTTTTGTGTGTGTGAATTTCTCAGGGCAGAGTTCTGTGAATAAGTTCCTTATTTTATTGCATTTCACATTGACCATTTACATTAAAATATCTCTTTGTAACCTAGGTTGAAAAAAGTAATTAGAAATAAAATACTGGGACCAGAAGATGATGTAATGGTTACATCACTGGGTTCCCATGTAGTAGACCATGGTTCAAGTCCCAGATCTGGAGATTTGAAACACAATGAGTGTGTGCAAGTGTGCCCAAAATCCCAAGAGGAGACTAGAGGAGAAGGGATTGCAGCATGGCCATCCCCCCTGGGGTGATTGTTCACTCTCTGTTTCTGTTTCTCTGTCTCTCCAGTGAGCACACATGCCCTAAAGCAAAAAAAAAAAACACTCTCTTAAAAAATTTAAAAAGAAAGTACCACATAATATAAAGAAAATAATTCTTATCATACAGAATGGCATTAATTTAAAATGAGGAATAGGGAATTAAATTTTCAAGGCAATTGAAATATAGGAATTTAAATCAGAAAATTAAATACATCAATATTGCCTGTTATGTACATTGTGAGCTTTCTCCACTTGATTATATAGAAAAACAATGAAAGAAGTGAAGGGAATTATACCTGACTTTATACGTAAATAGAAACCATATTGTTGTGTAAAAACTTTGGTTTCTATAGAAACTGAGAAGTCCCAAGTTAAACTCGTATAGAATTTCCTTTTCAGAGGGTATCGCACTTGTCATTTCCAAATTGTTATGAACTTCCTGTTGGTGGAACTTAGATGAACGAGGACTGACTGCATATGTAAAATGGAAAGGTAATTTACAAACAGTACGTCCTCGGTCCTTTCCTAATAAGTCATTCCCAGATGGTGGGTTACAGCTCAGAGACTGAAGTTTTTCAAGTTTCTTAATTTTTTCCATCTTACTTCCTGTGATATTGTTACCAAAAGCTGCGTTCTGCAATGAATACAATTTAGTTAATGAGGAAGTAGGCAGCACTTCTGTTTGAATTATGGATCGTGTGAAGAGAAGAGGCTTCTCCATATGTCACTTTCATCAGAGCGAGTGCAAGGGAGATGCATATTGTTATTTTATTTTAGCTAGGAGAGTGGAAGTTGCCGACTTTCTAGATCTGATTCTCCGCGTAGATGAGTAAATAATCTTTGTGTGTAGACACTTCCTGCCAGTGGCAGTCAGGAAATGAAGGTCTGCTCCAGTCTCTTCCCTCATTTTCTTGGGTGACGCTGGGCAAGGTGTTTAATCCTTAGAGATGAAAATATTCTCTTCTCGACAAACTCTCACCAGGCTCCTCTGAATCCCCTTCTCAACTGGGTCTCAACTTTGACCTATAAAGATGTGAACAAGCACAACCGTAGTTACAAACAGCCCAGGACACTTGCCTGTGATGATCCTAGCCCCTCTGGGATGCCTGCCTAGGAAAACACAAAGTTGCCAAAAAGATGTACTGTTCATTCCAGCTACCACCTGAAAATAGGGCTCTTGTCTCTCAATGCCTATGAAACCTAACCTTAATAAAAAGTTCCAGTTAACAAAGAAGGTGAGTCTTCTATAAATCAACCTCCCTTTGTTCTTTCTTTATTTTAATTTTTATTTTTTAAAACTTAGTCAGAGGGCATGTGTGCTGAGACGTGAAAGAGGGAGGGAGGGAGAGAGAGAGAGAGAGAGAGAAGAAGGGAGAGAACATCCCCTATGGAGAATAGTCATGCTGCAATCCCTTCCCCTCCATTTCTCCTGCCTTTCAAGATTTTGGTCATGTACACCATGTCTGGCATGTTTTCAAGTCACTACGCCTGGGGCTTGAAGTGTGCAATGGACCAAGTGTGATTCATCCATCCTAACTACTCCACCACCATGCCACAGACTGCTCCCCTCTTTGTGCTTTTTATAATTTTTCACTTTCCTGATTCTAATAAGCCCCAATTCACCATCTTCTTACTCTTTGATCTTTCCTTTAAAATACCAAGTCACCCCTATACAAACCGAAGTTGAGTTCAGTCGACGATGGACTCTTTTTCCCTGTTGCAATAGCTATTATTGACTAAAATCTGACCTTGCCACTTGAATTAGTGTCTGAATTTGTTTATGTTTGAAAGAGGCCGCTGTTTCCTTGTTATGGGGTAGGGAGAAAATAGCAGCAGTCTCCCTTAGCTCTGGTATTTTATGATTCAATTTTGCGATAGTTAACTTTATCTATTCACTTTTTACTTGGCTAAGGAACGTGAGTAGTCAGGATAGCTGAGCCAGCTAAGGCGCCAGGTTCAGGAATGCCTGTGCAGCTGGTCACACATCACCTTGGGGTCTCTTTCTAAGGGTCCTGCTGTAAGAGATTAACGTTTACACTGGTAGGCTGAGTAAAGAATATTTATCCTTACCAACTGGGCACCATCCTGTCTGTAAGGGGCCCACATAGAACTAAAAGGTAGAGGAAAGGTGAGTTCATTCTCTGTGCTTGAGCTGAGACATCCATCTTCTCCTGCTATAAAGAATGGAGTTCCTGGTCCTTGGGCCTTACACTCAGACTAAGTTAAACCTGCAGCTTTCCTAGGCCTCTAGCTCGCAAAAGGTAGATGATCCAACTTCTTAGTCTCCATAGTCCTGTGAGCCAACTCCTTGTAAGACTTCCCTTTCTATATATCTATGTCTACTCTCTTGATTACACTTCTCTGGAAAACCCTGGATTAATTGTCAAGTGTTCTGAGGTAAACAATCCTCAACACTATATGGGATTTGGCCTCTATCACTTGTTCTCTGAAACTCCCCTCACTTAGTAAAGAGAATTTGCCCACGTGAATCCTTCTCGCCCAAATAACTAATACCTTACTTTGCCCTTGACTATTACTCTGTTGAATGAAGTGTTTGCACTATCTTCATTATCCTAAGGCTTAGGAAGCAGCAAACAGAACTAGTTAGGAGATGTCAAAGACAGCATGGAACACTAGCTTTATTGATGACTTTTGATTGGAAGTCAAATTATGTGGAAGAGACTCTCCTACTCCCTACAGGGAGAAAGATCAGTGTACACATGGGGCCCCTATGTCATTGGTATGATAGAAGCAGTAGCGCTATCCCTTGTGTAGCTCAGATCTCCTCCAACCACATCAACCTGAAAACGAAATACAAAACAAAGCATGTTTATTAGACAGCATTCTCTGTTGATGAGATTGTAGGAAATAAGCATCCTCATACATTGCTAGTGTAAATTCAAGATAGTGTAACACCTATTGAGGAGAATTTTTCAATCTTTGTCAAAAAGTATATACGCGTTTAATCTTTTCCCTGACATTCATGCATCTAAGCAAATATCTCAAAACAACATTGAAAATAAATTGAAAAAGCGAAACTAAACCTAAAAGGAAGAGTCACCATCCAGCAGGCCTCACTGACTCTGTTAGGTTCAAGTGGTCAGGGTTGCATACATGGTAAGGGCTGGAGGAAATTGGCCGATGAACCTGGAATCATGGATGGATAAGTGCAGCTCCAATCCTCCGGAGTAGAGAATATTGGGTCATATCTCTCAGTCCTGCTGGTGAGCCACCATGGACTGCAGAATGGATGTCAAAGATGCAAACTAGGAGTACTAAGCAAAGCTTAAACCTGACTTGAGTAATCGAGGCTTTAGCTTGTCCCATTAATGTCCCATCTTCTAGTTTCCCCTCAGAAAGAGTGAGTAGGATCATGGAGAGACCATTGCTGGAGTCTGTATGACTGAAGTGTATCTGCATGATGCCAGGTATGGCTTGGGGTAGACGTGGGTATGCTACTAAAATTGGTCTGTTAGTTCTGGGTTTTTCTGTCCTTCTACTTTGTATTCAGGAAAAGAGGTCCCCTGGCTTCCACATCTGATTTCTAATGAATTTCCCATCATTCACTCCAGCTGTTCATTATTATTTTGTACTATATCAATGGTACTTACCAATTCAACATCCGTATTGACTGAGTAGTGTTCCTCACATTCATAGGTTGAAGCTCTAACCCCTTTCTGCCCCACAACTAAGTGTCTGTAACTGGAGACAGATCCTTTAGTTTAGGGACATGATTCAGATTAAAAGATGTCCAAATTGGGCCTGAATTCAATTGCGTTTGTGTTCTTTCTTTCTTTCTTTTTCTTTTTTTTTAAATTTTTTTGAGAGATTTTTGGTATAGGGCACATGCATTCGCCAGAAAGACAGAGGCAGAGACAGAAAGTAAGAAATCACCCCCCAGGGGGGATGGTCACATCACAATTCCTTCTCCTCCATTCTCCTCTCAGGATCTTGTGCATGCACATGTGCCTGGTGTGAGTTTTAAGCCACCGGGTCCGGAACTCAAACCACAGTTGACTACATGGGAGTCCTATAACATAGCTATTATACCAACTGCTGGTCCCAGCACTTGTGTTCTTGTAAGAGTAAGTGATACCTTTTGAGGATACAGTGAGAAGGCAGCTGTCTGCAAGCCAAGGAGAGAAACTGTAGAAGAAACCAAACTGCTAACTCCTTAATCTGGGACTTCCAGAAACCAGAACTGTGAGAAACTAAATTTCTGCTATTGAGGCAATCCACTCTGTGGTCTCCTGTTACAGTATCCCTAGCAGACTAATGCTTAATCTCCTTATCCTTACAGCTTCTGTTTTCTCCAAATATCTCAAATATTGGATCTCTCTCTCTCTTTAATTATTCTTTTCCACAAAAACACTTACCAAATTCACCTCCAGTGAACAGAACCATTGGCCTACAATCTCTGTTAGAGCTCTCTCTGTTCCACCTACCACCAGGAATGGGGTCCTACTCCAACCAGGGTCCTCCAGCTCCGGCACAGTCTCTCACATCCCTGCCCTACCTCTCCTGTGCCAATGGTTGCAGCATGGGTTTTCTGGTAGCTGGGGATGAAATGGTTACAAGATATTTGTTAGGGGTTAGCACTCAGATAGAAAGTGAGATTAGTCAAAGGAAGAAGTGAACTGTGATTCAGAGACGACAAACCTCCGAAAACATGGTAGGGAGATCTGGGGCTAGTACTGCTTGTCGAAGGATCCAAAACAACCAAGCCTTTATTCTACCATCCTACTCACTCTCCCAGCATGCACTGCCCTGGCCAGTCAGTCACACTGGTGGGAGCAGCTGTCTGCAGTGATACCAACCTGGGAGGGCACACAGCTGAAGCTGTTTGCTGGACACATTTCTACAGCTGGGCAGCAAATCATTTCCTCCTGGGGGACACAGGGGTCATGCTGTCACATTTACTTCTGTAAAAACCTACACCAAAAGCCCTGTTATTTAAATTTGTTTATTACACATGATAGAGAGTGTATCCGAGAGAGAGAGAAGAGAGAGAAAGAGAGAGAGAGAGATCCTCTACAGGATCTGATTCCCTTCCCCTAGCCCTCCAGTTTATCAAGACCTTGGACACTCACGCACACACTGTGTGTTTTTCAGGCTGACTGTGCACAGGATCTGAGCCTGCAGTCAGCCGTGTGGCTCCCAGAACTGCAGTATGCTACCAACTACATCACTGTGGTTGGATAACAAAAGTCATTCCTTAGTAATAGAATATTGAAAAGTATTTATTTTGTGATGGGAGACATATAAGCTACTTCTTACCATTTCTATTTGGCAGGAATGTGTGCTTGCCAGAGAAAAGAGAGTCAGGGAGAGAGGGGAAAGGGAGCAAGCAGCCTCCGATGGGGTGTACTCATGTTGCAACCCTTTCTCCTCTGTTCTCTCAGGATTTGAGTCATCTATAGATATTCACACAGCATGTTCTTCAAGTCTCTGGGGCCAGGATTTGAACTACTGTTGGTGATGTAGGGTCTGCTCTCTTAATCACTAGCTGCTATTTCTTGGCTTAGTATTGAAGTTATCTGCAAGTTTACTATGGAAAAACAAAGTAAACAACAAAAAAGGAAAGAAATAAAATTGTAAAAGAGAAACAAAATTGTCCTTACTTGAAGGTAATCTCTGTATGTATGAGCATGGTGGCACACTGTGTATTCCAGTCTGACCCCATCAATACCTTCTCCTGTGCTGCTTGCAGTGTGCCTGAAACCCCTCCCTCTGGGAGAAGGCATCTGCTCTTCCTCTCCTTTGAATTTAGGAAGAGATTCATGACTGCTCCGCCCAATGTAACCCAGCAGAAATAATATTATGACTCTCTTCATCTCTCTCTTTTTCTCAGGTCACTCATTTTTGGAACTCACCACCATGTTGGGAGGAAGCCCAGACCACATGGAGAGACAACATTTGAGTGTTCCAGCTGACAGCCTCAGCTAAGGTCTTAGCTAATAGCATCAGCTGCTGGCAAGTGAGCAAGACTTCACATCATTCCAGCTCCCAGCTTTCCAACTGTGGGCATTATAATAACCATCCCCACTCTGCCCTGTCTGAATTCCTGACCCAGAGAAACCATTAGCAATAATGATTATTACTACTTTAAGCCACTGGATTTAGCGATGATTTCTTATGTAACAATAGGTTACTACAAATATTGAAAGAAACCATAGATAAAAATTAGAATTAATAAGAATTTAGCACTGCTGCTGGGCAGAAAAATCAATATAAAAATTGATCGTATTTCTGTATACTAACAACAAACAGAAGTGAAATTTAAACATCTATAATATCATGAAGCTCTCATACCTAAGAATAAACAATACAACACAGAACATAGAAGATTTTTAGAGACAATCACACAACTCTATTCAAAAATACCAAAGAAAGAAAATAAAGAAAAGAAAGTATGATGCTCATGGATTTACAGTCAATACTGTGTGGCTATCAAGTCTCTCAAAATTGATTTACTATGCTATACTAACCAAAATCACAATTAATTGATAATACAATGATCTGATTCTGGGCCTTATAAGGAAATTGCAAAGGCTAAGAATAGCTATGGCTCTCTGGAAGGAGAATAAACTCTATTTTCTCTTCAGATGATAAAGCTGAAGGGTTTATGACACTTGGTTATTCATGTATGGAGTGAAACACTAGCAAATAAAATACAACAGAAGCTGGACACTGGCCCATCCTGACATAGAAGCTTTAAATAGGACAGATCGGGACCAGCAGATGGAATAATGCTTATGTTGCTGGGCTCTCATGTAGTCGACCGCAGTTCTAGTTCCAGACCTGGAGGCTTGTGGTGTGGCCATCCCCCTTGGGGGGTAATTTCTCACTTTCTGTCTCTCTGTCTCTCCAGTGAGTACATGTGCCCTATAGCAAAAAAAAAAAAATCTCTCTTAAATAAATACATTTGGCAGATGTGGTGTTGGAGAGCAGTGGTGAACTTGTGGATTTTTCCATGAATGTCACAGAGACAACTTGGTATCCATATTGAACAACAACAACAAAATGAGATCAAATAATAATTAAGACATGGACTAAATTCAAGTGGATTAAAACATGTTGTGGAAGGTTAAAAAAATAATGATTTAAAAGATGAGATTAAAGAAACCTTTATAAACCTGGGGCAGAAAAGCCTTTTAAAAAACATTTTCCTTAACCATAATTTAAAATAATTCTTCCCCCTAACTAAAGCTGGTCAATGTGACTAGATTGTAATTAAGAATTTCTATTCTTCAAAACAATCTGCATAGGTTACAGATGGAACTATGTGAGTTTTTTTTTTCTTTTCTTTTAATTTGTAATTTTTATTTTATTCTCAGAGGGTTGCCTTCACTTGCAAGAGAAAAACAAAAACAAAAAAACAGAAAGGGAGAAAGCTGCAATCCTGCTGCAATCCTTTCTCCATCCTGTCAGGATCTGGTGCACACAGGCACAGGCTCCACTGTGTTTTCAAGACACTGGTCCTGGGATCTGAACTGCAGTCAATGACATGGGATCTGGCTCCCCTGACCACTAGGTATGGGGCTGTACTAGAAGCAAATGTGTTTTTTGCTTCAACATAACCCAGTGGGGCCAGTAGAGGAAGTAGAAGGTATGCTTGACTCAGGTGTGGCTGAGACATGGTGATTGCTGTAGCAGGCAATATTCATAATAGCAAAAGCTGGAAATCACTCAAATGCTCATAAGTAGTAGCAGAGACAAAAAATACCAGGCATATTCACCAACATGACTATCAGGCAGTGAAAATGAGCCACAGTTGCATTCATCAGATGAACGGCTCTCATGTGAAGAACACAAAATAAGCCACTAAGAATCTATTTACTATGATCCCAAACTAGGCCAAACTAACTGACATTTGTTGAGGGATTCACATATGGACAGTAAAATATTAAAGAAGGAAATACCACAACATTTCATGTAGTATTATCAAGAAAAAAGGAGAGAAGCTGAGCAGAAGGGCTGCTAAATAGCTTTTAAAAATCCTATTTCTTAACAGTAGTTTCATGTATGCTTTCTTTAAAATTTACATTGTGTATGTACATTTTACGTACTTTTCTTCATGTGCAATATAACTTACAATTGGAAATAAAATGGCAATAGATGTAGTTATTATAACCAAGCTTGAAAAGAATAACTCTTGCTATTTTGTACGTATTATTATTATTATTTATTTTTTGAAGAGGCTTTTTTATTTTGCTATAGGGCACGTGCACTTGCCAGAAAGACAGAGAGAGACGGAGAGACAGAAAGTAAGAAATCACCCTCCAGGGAGGACGGCCACACCATAATCCCTTCTCCTCCTTTTTCCTCTCAGGATCTTGGGCATGCAAGCACACGTACCCAGTTTGAGACTCAAACTGTGGCCAACTACATGGGAGTCCAGCGACACAGTCATTATGCCAACTGCTGGTCCCTATATGTAGTATTTCTAATGCACGGTTTTGAATTAGTTGCCTTTGTTATTATTAGTTATGAGTGAGATGCCTTTATTTGAGCTTGCTTTAACTACCGTGTACCCCCACTGGCATCCCCAGTTTGTTTACTGACCTGCTCTCTCTATGTGAGTAGATATACTCTATGTACCGGGGACACACACATAAATAAGACTCAGGCCTTGTTCACCAGTGAGTTACATTTTAGCCTAAGAATGTGCTCAGTGTGAGCATAAAGGGAGAGCTGAACAACTTCGAGCCCACAGCAATGACTCTCGGACTTGAACGTGCCTCAGAGTCACTCGGAAAGATTGGCCAAACACAGACTGCTGGGCCCATCCCAGACACTTGAACTCAGTACCTCTGAGGTCCGGTCTGGGAACTGGTGTACTGCAGAGTTCCCAAGGAATGCTGAGACCTAGGAGCCACCACTCGAGTATCACTCATCTATGGGCGTGTCCTCCAGCACAGTGGTTAACCCTGTGTGTTAGGACCCAGATCACACATGGTCCGCTGGGTTCAAACCCCCGAGGCAGTTAACAATAGGGGTATATCATCCTGAGGGGGTGGAGAGAGGAGAAAAAGGATTATGGCATGACCACATCCCACTGAGGTGGGGTGTGTTTTCTCCCCCTCTCTCTCTGGTGGAGCGAGGTAAGGAAGTGGGGAGAGCATCACCGATTTATAATATTGTTATAGTCTTAAAATGCCTGTCTTAATTATAATGACTTCTTTTTCTCAGATAATGTTTAATTAAGAAAAATTAAAGAAAAGTAAATCACATAGAATGTGTGAAATACAGCGTTTTCTAAATTTTCATAGAACATAAATGATTTTTTTCTTTGCAGGTCTGATGCTTTCTTGATCAAATTAATGCTAGGGAGATATGAATGGGAAAAATGACATACCTATGCCTCACCTGAATTAAAGAAAAATAAATCACATAGAATGTGTGAAATACAGCGTTTTCTAAATTTTCATAGAACATAAATGATTTTTTTCTTTGCAGGTCTGATGCTTTCTTGATCAAATTAATGCTAGGGAGATATGAACGGGAAAAATGACATACCTATGCCTAACCTGGGCACTAAGAGGGTGGTGCTTAGTCACTCCTAGATCAGAAGGGTGTTTGGAACCAAAGCTGCCAATCAGGGGAAGAGAGGCCAGACCCTTGGAGAGCTTAATGGAATGACTTGCCCAGAGGCAGCTGGAGGGAGCCAGATTCAAAGCCCTTTGAAAAGCATTAGGAACTGAAGAATCACCCCCTTGGAGATATTAGTTGTTGAAAATGTAGATAGATTTTGAGAGGTAAAGGAGAGGAAAATCATCATAAAGCACTTAAAAGAATTACCTGAATATGTTCGTGTTTTTTTCCCCTACAACAACAGTGGTTTATTTGTCTCCAAAACAACAGGTCAAGAAGTGCCCAGTTCAGGCCTCAGGAAAACGCTGAGTGATGCTCAGGAGCCTCTCTAGTTTTGCGGTAACATGGGTAGCTGGTGAATCTCCTCATTATTCCTGAAAGGCCTCTGTCTCCCTGACCATCACAGCTGTATTCCAGGAAAAAAGAAAAGAAGGCAATCTAGAAACGAGGTTGATAGATGACACAGACAAGTGAAAGTTTTCCTGAAAGTAGCAACCAAGTTTGGCTGTTTGTACCCTTTGACAGATCTCTCCCACATTACCCAGTGTACAATGTGTGCATATCAATGCATGCAGTCACCACTTCGAGGCTTGCCCCATGACCTAGTGGTTAAGGGAGCCAGATCCCAGATGGCTGAACACATGGTTCAAGTCCTGACTGTGGTAGGCAGTTAGCTGGTAATGAGCGGGCAGCCCTAAGAGAATAGCAGAAGGACACCTGTCACGTCAATCACAGTTTATCAGGAGATACAACCAGGCCCTCCATGAATGCCTTCTTCCCACCTAGCCCCTAGTGTCAGGAAGGCTAGGCGAATACTGTTTTCCTTCCTTGGTACCCAAGGAAGACACACAGGGATGATTGTAAATTTCTCTTTTCATCTTTCATGAATACAAAAAGACCCAACCAAACATTTTGGTCAACATCCTGATTCCCACTGGGGCGATAAACTAATTGGGCAGTCTATCCTAATTAAACATCCTGATTCGCACTGGGCATGCGCAGTTAGGTGATCAAATTCATCAAATTCTTCACCTGTGAGAGAGATGCACAATTCCAGCAGAAAGCCTGGGAATTTCATAAAAGGACATAGTGTGACAGACCTCCCATCATTAAATATTCATGATCACCTCTGGTAATAAAAACAACACCTAAACCAGTTCCAAACGCAGCAGTCAGTCGCTACCTAGCAAACTGCCCACCCAAAAACCTTTTGGGTGTACTTCTTTTCTAAAATCTTCCTTTCCTATTCAATCCTCTTTTCTACCTACTTTTATTGTGGTTGTGGTTTTATTTTGTGCCTAGGGACAGGTCTCTAATTTTAGTGATCTGGACCCAAACAACCAAGGACTTCACAATGCAGCTCAACACTCTCCCAGCCTATGACACTGACCACATTGGCTTGAAAAGCACACTAAGTGTGTGTGTGTGTGCCTGTGTGCGCCAGATCTGGGCAGGATGACAAAGTGAAGGAGGGACTGTGGTGTGGCTCTGGCCACCTATCGCTGATTTCCCTTCTCTGTCTCTGTCTGCTGAGTACATGCACCCTCTGGCAAAAATTTTAAAAAGTTAAAAAGTTTAAAAAAAAATCACCTTGGGACCAGCGGTTAGCATAATGGCTATGTCGCTGGACTCCCATGTAGTTGACCATGGTTTGAGTCCCGGACCCGGTGGCTTAAAACCCATGCTGGGCATGTGTGCGTGCGTGCCCAAGATCCCGAGAGGAGAATGGAGGAGAAGGGATTGCGGTGTGACTATCCCCCCTGGGGGGTGATTTCTCGCCTTTTGTCTCTATGTCTCTCTCTGTCTGTCTGGCGAGCGCATGCGCCCTATAGCAAAACCTCTCCAAAAAAACAAACAAAAACAAAAACAAAAAACACCTTGAATGTGGTATAATTTTGCCAAAAATAATTTAGAACAAAACTATAGCAAAATAAAAGTCAAAAACATGAATTTTAAAAAAAGATGATTTTTTGTGCTTGAATCTCATCTGCCGGAATCTGACAGTTGACCACCTCAGGCTGGAAGGAGAGCGAGGAGGACAGAATGGGATATGAGTTGGTCAGTTGTAGTCTCTGTCATATCAAGAGACAGTCTCAGTCTTCCAAGGTGTCAGCTTATTTCCGTTTTCTGCAGGTGTAATGTGGTACCATGCATACCCCACGGCAGGGCAGGGACGCTGCTCCTTCTTTGTAAACGATTCGTGTTTTGTTTTATAGTACAGTAGCTAGGACTGCTGTCGTTGGAGCCAGACAGTGGGTTTGAATCCCAGCTCTCCTTGTTTGTCATATTATTTTGAGCAAATGACTTGCTCCCAGTGTCTGAATTTCTTCAGCTGTTAAAAAAGGGATTAAAAGTGGTTCTCACCTTATCAGAATGTTGTGGGAATTAACAGAAGAGTGAGTACGTGTAAAACAGAATAGTACCAGCTCACAGTAAGCACTCGATAAATGTTAGCAATTATTCTTCAAAGTTTAGAAATGTAGGTGGTGCCAATCCTTATCACCAGGTTTATTTGAAATGCCTTTCATTTCCTTTCTACTTATTCAAAGCTTCTTATTTTCCCTTTTCCTTTTGAACTTCTGGTTTCTGGAATCCTAGCACTGTACCAAGTGTGTTTCTTGTGGCTTAGTTGCTAGTCTCTCCTAAGCAGGCAGCCAGCCGCTGCTCGTTTTGAAAACAAGTTTGTTGCCATAACTCTTCACATATTTGCTGTGAAACCTGCGAGAACTGCTTCCGTGGAAAGGTGTGCTGGCTTAGCCCTGTGTTTCTTTTAGCTGGAGACTTGAAACCTCCTCAGCTCCTTGGTGAGCTGAAGCCATTGATGTTTCTGAAACTTCCAGGAGCCCTGGGAGCTCTAAAACCGTAGCCCTGTGTTCCTTAAGAAACAGTCTTCTCTCACCATTTATATGTTCCATACTTAAAATAGCATTTCTATTTGCTAAATTTCCCTTGTCTGACCCAGTGTTCCTCCGGGAGGACTCAGCTGGGCTTGCCAGCCTTTCATTGCTCATTGTCCTTCGTTAGTGGGTCCGCTCCTTTTCTAACACATGCGGATGCCGCACTGTGTGGGGACCTCTGTGCCTTTCCTCTGACCTCCCCGCTGCTTTCTAGCTCAGGTACTTATTCACTAATATTCTTCTCTAGAGGATCCCTTGTGAGGTTTCCTTAGTGAGTGATATAAAACGAATGAGCCCTGGACCTGCAAAGAGCAGACTTCTAGAGCTGGATAATCCAACTAGAAAGTCTTCAGTCTGAGACTACTGTCAGACGCAGACCTGACCTTGCTCTGTTAGTTTCCCGACTGGATCCTCTTTACGATACTTACAATTTGCTGTGTCCTAAATTCCATAAATGCATCAGTCATGTTTCTTCAGGCACACAGAGTCCCCCCAATGCCCACTTCAATAACTGGGCCCTTGAAACTCCTAGTAATTCTTAGACTAATAAAGTTTTAGTCTTTACCATTCTTTACCGTGAAATGAGGCTGGTGTGTGAAATATAAGCTCTTCCTTCTTCCAAGCATCAGTACTCCAGGTTTTGAGTTAAATTGCTTGGAAAAAAACCATCTTCCTCTCAGGTAAACACAGTAAGTGCTCTTGCAGCTGATTGTAATGTGACCTTTTATATTAAAATGTCATCATAACCATTCAAGGCAATGTCTGGTGAGTTGCTAGCCACCTTAGGTGTTACAGTAGAAAACCGATTTACTATATTTTAAACACAGATCTTTACATAAGAGCAAAATGTTCCTGGCATGTTCAAATCACTTGCTATAAAACCTGGAGGACATTTGAGTGCAATTGTGTTCGACTTCACACTGAACTCTCAGATTAAAACAGTCAGGAGGACAGCAAACTTATGCATTAGTTCCCTTCTCATTTTTCAGGGGAAAAAATAATGGCATTTATAAAAAAATAGATAGATACACAAAAATTGCTATCAGTGGATTTCATAGCATGTTACCACCGCTTTATTTACTACTTAAAGTATGCTTGAGACCCAGGAAAGAGAAAATACATTGTGAAACCTTTTTATTGTTTCCGTTTTACATTAATTTTTACCATAGAAATGAATTAAATTATCTAGTTAATTTTTTTTAAATAACGAAATCATTGTAAGTAATATATGACATCTTTTTAAGTGCTTATGATTAAAATTCTGAAGTAAACATCCAGACTGTTGGTATGACAAACCATATATAGCCTAAATTTTAACTCTATTTTCTATGGGTCATTCTTCCTGATTACAATAGAAAATAAGATGCTCAAGGTCACATTTGAATGAGTTTATCTTTGCATTTCCAAAAGTAAAACTATATTGACATCTAGAATGCACTCCACTTTTAAAGAACACTTTAAATTGGCTACACCATTGGTTAAATTCTTTGAAATACAGCACTCCCTTTTGAGCAAAAGGGAATGTCCCTAGCTGTTGACGTCAGTCTAGAGAAAAGGCATAGGGGAAAAAATATACACTAATAACTTACTACAATTTTTTTTAAAAAAAGAATGCATATTGTTTCTCTCTAAGCTAGTCAGGACTTAATTTATGTAAAATAAATACATAATTCATAACTTGATTTTACACAAACTATTGCTGAGAAAAAATAAATGTATTACCTATCTCAGTTTTATAAAATTGAACACAAGATCTCCTTGCTGAGCATACTTTATTTTCACAAATTCCTTCATTGAAGTTTTTGTAGTTATTCCTCTGAAATATTTATTAGCAAGTGCAATGCGATTTCACTACTTTCCAAGAATTCTTTTTCTCTCCAAATAGGAGAGAAAATAATTACTCATAAGAAATACTTAGAATAAGAGCCTCGCTCATTTATTCATTTAACAAATATTAAGTGCCTACCAGGTGTCAGGTGCCAGGGAAACACCAGGGTGGAAAAAAACAGACTGAAGGGGACAGCAGGTGGTGGTGTGGTTAAGGCACTGAATTTTCACATGATTCAAATCCTGGACTTGCCGGCTTGAAAATCATGCTGGGCATGTATGTGTGTGTGCCCAGGATCTAGAGAAGAGAATGGGGGAGAAGGGACTACAGCATGGCCAATGCCTAGGGGAGGATTCCACACCTTCCCTCTCTCTCCTTCTGGCAAGTGAACATACTCTGGCAAAATCCTAAAAAAGAGAATGAAATCCTTCACTCTGGGAATTTATTGTCTAGTTACTGTGTAGATAAAACATATGCACTTCAGTAAATCTTATAGCTGCTAAAAGGTAATAAGTCCTATGCAAAACATAAACCAGGGGAGGAAGTTGGTAGGTATTGAGTACAAGTAATGGAGGAAAAGCTTGCAATATTAGATAAAAGGATTATGAAGACTTTTCTGAAAAGGTGATATTTGAGCAAAGGCTTGGAGAAAGCATAGTGGGAGACATGGGTGTTATCAACCTAAAAAAATAAAGACTGAGATACAATGAGTGAAGTAAAAGTGTTTTGTTTGAACAGGGGCTTAGGATAAAGACTCTGGTGTCTCAGACGACGTGCTTATCAAAGTGGTGACCGAGAAAGCGGATTGATGTAATAAAAAGAGAAGGGAAAGAAGAAGGGAGGTTACAGATTGTTTGGCAAGAATTATTGGCTATGCCTTCCTTTCCATAGTGAACTGGAAGACACCAGGATGAAGCAGGGGTGGGGTCACACTATGAAAATCTATAAGCCTTTGTAGGTTTAGTTTACATGGCTGTGGGTAGAATGGAAGTCTCAGGTCCATGCCTTGCTGGAACCATTTAATACTCAAATAGACCAGGCCACTTCTGTGGCATAGTGGTTAAGGTAGCGGGACCCTGTATGGCCAACAGTCTGGTTTAGGTCCTAGCCCTGGTGACTTGGAAAACATGCTAGGCACATATGTGTGCTTGCCCTAAATCCCAACTGGACGGAGAAATGGAGGAGAAGGGATTGAGACCATGCTGGAGGGTGTTTCTGCCCCTTTCCCTGTTTCTGTCTCTGTCTTTGGTAAATGCATAGGCCTTCTGGCAAATACATTTTTAAAAATTTTAAATGGAGCTCACATTTCAAGCATCTTAGGAAGTTACTTTTACTTTCTCAGTATCCAGAATCATTTCCTAGTGACCCTAATATTACGAACCTTATACTGAAAAATGCCACGTGTACTCAACATTTGCAAAAGCTAGGTACCAGGAATCCTACCTGTAGCTCCAACACTAGGACTATGAGACCTTCTCAGCCTTTCTCCCTCTTGTTCTCTCTTTCTGTAAGATATTGGGGTTGAGTTTCATTGGTTCTCGATCAATAGTACTATTACCCCTGTTAGAAGCATATGAACATACTAGAAGGTGTTTTGGTTGTCACCAAGATTGGGGGATACATCTAACGTTTAGTGGGTGAGTTTCCAGAAAAGTGAAGTATAACAAAGTTCAGCATAACAGAGACTTGTCCTGCCGAAAGTATAATGGGTCTCTGTTAAGAAGTTATCAGGAAGTTCCTATCTAGAGTTGATAACATGTATCTCCAAGTATGATGGGACTTCAAAAAAAAAAAACTCGTGGAAAAATGTATGAATTAGTGTATGAATTTGATCCCAAACAAAACAATCTTGAAGTCCATGCATCAGTTTTCCATAGCACACATTTTCCTTGAGCTTTCTGAAGACCCATTACACGTGTCATATGGAACACTTAGCCCTTATAGTTGTTTTCCCATGTGCAGAACCTCCATTAAATAACATTGAGACCTCTCTTGGTTCTCTATGTCCTTCTTCCATTTTTCTCTTTGGAGCTTAACTTTCTAGTCTTCCTTCTTTGTCAGTTTTCTATCGCTGTGTGATTCGTTAGTACACATTTGTGGGTGAGAGTAGAGGATAAAATCCGCACTCACTTAAGAGCTTGTCATTGGGTAGGTCCGAAGTGTGGCATGGCATTGCTGAATTATTTGTCCAAAGTTACCCTAAGGCTGAAGTCAAGGTGTTGGCCAGGCTGAGGTCTTGTCTATGAAACTATCTGCTTCCAAGTCCATTATTTGTGTGGACAGAATTTAATTCTTTGTGGCTGTAGGACTGAAGTTTCCATCTACTTACTGGTTTTCCACAGTGGGCAGTCTTGGTACCTGGAGGCTTCCAGCATTTTTCCACAGTCCCCTATTTTGAAGGCAGCAACAGCAAGCTTCAGATCTCAGACTTCCCTGTCTCCGATCTATGAGATCATTTCTAAGGGTTATGTGGTTCGGTTAGGCCTAGCTGGATAATCTTCCTATCATAATAGGGTCAACTAATTTAGGACTTTAATTTTATTTGCAGACTTCCTTCAGAGATTCTCCTAGATTAGCATTTGATAAAATACCAAGGAAAAGGCATGTGTTCACCAGGGGCCAGGAATTTAGGAGATTTTCTTAGAATTCTACCAACCACATGACTGAAGCAACATTGCAGCCTATATATTCCCTGCTTCTCCATGAAGTAAATTTTATAGGGGCAGAATATTCCTGTTCTTGTGGGGATACTGATGTTTTTAAGTGCTTTGTGTAATTGAGATGGTAAATATATTTCTGGGATGTAATATGAACTATAGATCATGTAACCTTTACATTTAAGCTAAATTCCCTAATAATTTTATTAACAGTGAAACGTGGGAACCACCAGTTAGCATAATGGCTATGTCGCTGGACTCCCATGTAGTCAACCGTGGTTCGCATCCCTGACTCGGCTTAAAACTCATGCCGGGCGCATGTGCGTGCGTGCCCAAGATCCTGAGAGGAGAATGGAGGAGAAGGGATTGTGGTGTGACCATCCCCCCTGGGGGGGGATTTCTCACTTTCTGTCTCTATGTCTCTCTCTGTCTGTCTGGCGAGCGCATGCGCCCTATAGCGAAAAAACCTCCCCTCCCCCCCAATAAACAGTGAAATGTAATGATCCCCATTCATCTGATTTCTATATATATCTTTCATTTACTTCTGAACACAGGAAAGAAGTAGGTGTTATTTATTAACTCTCTGTATCCTTGAAATAGAGCATTATTTTTTTCAAGATATTACCTGTTATACCTGTTTAACAAACACATTTCCTTTGATTTTTAATCAATCCAGAAAAGATTAATAAAATAAATTTATGGCTTTTATTGCGTTCTAGTTACATATTATACTATTGTAAGTAAAGATAAGTACTGTCCCATAATAAGCATGTGAGAATGTATGCGTTTCTTCACAGTCTTGTCAATAGTGGGCATAATTAATCTTGAAATTTACCTTATTCTGTAAACTAGAAATTTGATATTTTTATTATTTATCTTATGTTATATATTTACATATAAGTTATGATGTTATATACTTATATATCATATATCTTTATATTTACTATCTTTTATATTAATATTTAATTATTTAATATATATTAGCCTATTAATTTTTTGTGTTAATTTCTTGTTCTTGTTGTTTTGTATGAAAAGATTGATTATATCTTTTCCTCACTTGCCTTTAGAATTATTTTTATTTCCATCTCATTGATATATAGGAGTTCTTTATATGGCCTGCACACCAATGCTTTGTCTATTATATAACATAAGCTGAAAACATTTTTACCATTGAACTGTTTGACTTCACTTTTTAAAAATTATACCTTAGTTTTAACATTTTTATCTTAAATTATCAGTACTTCCATTTTAGGATTTTTTTTTTTTTAAGTTTGCTTTAGGGTGTGTGCACTTGCCAGAGAGAGACAGAGAAAAAGAAAGAGGGGGGAGAGGAGGAGTGAAAAATCATTCCCCAGAGGGATGGCCACAGCACAACCCTTTCCCGCCATTCTTTCCCTGGGATTCTAAGGGTGCACACACACACACACACACACACACACACGCCCAATGTGACTTTTCAAACCGATGGACCCAGGATTCAAACCATGCTGTCAGTCATGTGGGATCCAGCCACCTTAACTGCCCCTTTAACCTCCACATTAACTGGTTCTTTATTTTCTGTTTTAACAAGGAAGGCCCTCTTATTTCACGATTATAAATATATTCCTGGGCTTTTATAACGTAATAGTAATTTTACACTTAGTTATTTCATCTATGACTCTTTTATGATGTGGTAGAACAACTTTATTACTACTACTATTTAATATTTATCTAATTGTCACAGAAACAGTTATTAGCCAGTATATAATTTCCCCACTCATTCAGACTTAGAACTTTTGCCATATGATACAGTCTAGGCTTCCTGTACTGTTCCACTGTTCTTTTTGCCTAATCTTGAACTAGGAACATATTAACAAGTTATTAGGGTAATATTGTATAAGCCACCCACTTTTACTTGCTATATTTTGGTCATAATTTCTGTTTGTTTTGCTTTGCTATAGGGTGCATGGTCTTGCCAGAGGGAGAGAGACAGACAGAGAGAAAAAGTGAGAAAGCATTCCCTGGGGGGATGGCCATGCCACAATCCCTTCTCCAGGATTCTTCTCTTGGGATTTTGGGCATGGGTGCCAATGCACCCACTATGTTTTATAGACTGCTGGGTCCTGGATTCAAATTCAGTCATGTAGGATCCAGCTGTCTTAACCACCAAGCCACCAGAAGGCCATGGTCATATTGTTGCAAAGGGTGGTCTAGATTTTCTATGGATAATCCCATATTCTGAGTTCGTCTGTTTGCTTCCTGATGATATGAGTTAATATATTCTTAATTAACATATTAACTGTCCCCCCACTCCCAATTTTCCTATATGTAGAAGTAACCACTGCAAGCTTGATTAGACTCAACTCGAACCTTCTGGGCAAGGACACTTCCTAGTATGTTTCAGATCACATCAAATTGAGGATACAAAATGCCTCATTGTCCCACTGTGATGAATGCTCAACTTGATCCGTGAGCTTAGTTAGAATAGTTCGGCTTCACCATGACACTGTCTTTGTAATAATAAGAGGAGTTTTCGCTAATTGTTAATGCACTGAGTTATTGCCTGAGTCAGTAATTTCAATAGGGGTTCTAAAATAAGGATGTTCTAGTTTCTTCCTTATATATTAGGTGGGATTGTTCTGTAAATAAGAACTTCTACTCATTGGCTAGGGTTATTTGGTTTCTGTGCCATGGAGTTTGCATAGGAAATGAAAAATGAACTATCTTTTTTTTTTTTTTTT
>NW_006205418.1:1272124-1273805 GCF_000334495.1 Tupaia belangeri chinensis | reverse complement strand
TTTTGGTTTTGTTTTGTATATTTTTATTCCCCCTCCCCATTTTTCTGGTAATAGTTATTATCATCCAATCTATAAATAGGGTTGTTTTGAAATAAAATAATTTTAAGACTTATATGCCAGAACTATCTTTTTTTTTTTTTTTTTTGAGAGGTTTTTCCGCTATAGGGTGGTCCAATTTCCCAGTTATTTCCAATGGTGTATGATAGGTTTTTTGTCTTTTTCTTTCACTGTTTCTCTGTCTTTTTATGCCCACACCCTTTTTTTTCTTCTTTCTTAGTAAGAGATCCGTTGGCTTTTAAATATCAAGTGTGTGTCACCCAATTGCATTTCATATTATTTTTGATGTTTTGAATTAACTATTTTTCAGCCAATGGGAGCTATTTGACACTCTGGTGCTGTTTGGCAAAACCTGGTACTGCCTGGAAAGAATCTTTATCTTCCTCATACAATAAGTAATTACATTCTTAGTTTCCTTCCCTAGACATACTTTTAAATTTACTATCCTCCTCCTTCACCTTAAACTATTGGCATTTTAAAATTTAAATCAACTTGATTAGAGTATAATTTCCATAATTAAAATGCACCCAGTTAAATGAGTTTTGACAAATGTATTTTCCTATCAACCCACCACTGCAATCAAAGATATAAAACATTTCTATAGTCCCAAACTGTTTTCTACCTGTTTCTAATCAAGGCCCACCATACTCTTGGCTCCAGACAACTAGTAATCTGCTTTTTATCACTAAATATTGAATTTTATTCTTGCCTCTTACAGAATTTTGTCAAAATGAAATTGCAATGAACCTCTTCTTCTGTGTCTGCCATGTTTTTCTCAGAGTAATGCTTTCGAGACTCAACCTTGTAGTTCCATGTAGCAGTACGTCACTCCTTTTAATGACCAGCTGGTCTTCTATTATGTAAATATACTGGAATTTGCTTATTCATTTATTGTTGATGAATACGTGGGTTGGTTTTGGTTTGGGGCTGTTATAAATAAACTTTCTATGCCTATTCATGTACAAGTCCTTGTGCAGAGAAATATTCTCCTTTTCGTTCAGTAAATACCTGGGAGCCAAACTCCAACACCGTATGTGAAATGTAGATTTAACTTTATGAGCGTCTGCCAAACTACTTTTTTGACTTGAGTATACCACTTAACCTTTCTACCAGCAATAGAGGAGTATCATCGCTCTACATCCCTGACAAACTTTGTTTTAATTTATAGTCCTCTTTTGACTAATGATATCGAGCACATTTTTATTCTCTTGTTGTCCCCACTTGTATACTTGTGTATGTGTGAAGTGCTGGTTCAAGCCTTTTCCCATATTTTAAACTTTGTATTGAGTTGTGTAAGTTCATTACATATTTGTATACAAACCCCTTGTCAGATAGATGTAGTGCAAATATTTTCTTCCTTTGAATTTTCTGAAAGGGGTATCTTTTGATGAACAAATGTATTTTAATTTTTTAAGTTTTTTTCTATTTTATCAAAACTAGATTTTTCATGAAGTCTACTTTTGTGTGTGTGTGTCTCGTTTAGAAAAATATTTTTCTACTCTAAGGCATAGAGATAGTCTACATTTTATAAAGGGATTTTATACTCCTAATTTTATTCTACCTATTGTGAGTTAGGTTTTATTTATTAATTTATTTTTTAGATGAAAGAATGAGAGTGAAAGAG
>NW_006205418.1:1240841-1271779 GCF_000334495.1 Tupaia belangeri chinensis | reverse complement strand
TAGCATTTTGGGTTTTTTTGGGGGAAGGGCCTCAGGGTCTTACCTTAGCATGATCCTCTTTGCCCCAGCCTGCGAAGCTAGACCCACAGGCATGTGCCACCTCACCTAGCTTGCTTAGGTCGGGCTGGGAACCAAACCAGGCCCCCCACGTTGCCTGTCACCATGCGGTCATGCCCGAGTGGTTGTGCCATTCTGACTGGGCGCATCCTGAGTTAGCTTTTGCATATGAAGTGTCATAAGAGGATTATAATGAACTTTTGTGCGTTAAAAACAATAAACGACAATTTTTAAGAAGTCACCTGAACATAGTGCTTTGAACAACACAGATTCACTATCCTAAAACTGTACAGGTAAGAAGTCTGAAATGGATTTTCAGGCTAAAATCAAGGTGTGGGAGGGGCTGTTTTTTCTGATGGCTCTAGAGATGAGTCTCTTTACTTGCCTTCTGGAGATTTTTGAGTCAGCTGCATTCTTTGGCTCGCAGACTCTTGTCCCTTCAGCCTCTGCTTCCTCCGTTGTCATGTCTCTGACTCTGACTCTCTTTGCGATTACCTGGGAACACTCAGATAATCTGAGATAATCTCCCCATCTCAAAATCCCGATAGAATATATCTGCAACGTTTCTTTTGCCGTAAAATGTCAGATACTTACAGATTTGAGGTTTAAGACATGGACATTCTGGAGGAGGAGGGGGTCATTTTTAATGTTTGCCAAACACATCTGTGATCCTGGGGAAGGATGACATGAACTCCCTGAAAACGACTCTTCTGATAGGAAAGTTGTGTGGCATTTTCCCCACTTCACAGATGTATCAGAAGTTAGAAGGCACTGACACTTACAAGTTTTACTTGATTTTAGTGTATTTGCATGTTTAATTTTGCCCAGCAGGGATGGGTGTCATTTTAGAGATGAGAAAGATTCCATAAACTAATTTAACAACTGGAGGCCGTAGTGGGCTGGCTGGTGTGAACACTCCCCCACTTATTCACACACTCTAATGCATACTGTTATTATTTTATTTTGTGCTTTAGGAGTTTAAATGCTTTTGATTTTAAGACAAAGAACTATACCCTGAGAATAATAACTTCAGATCTCTGTTTTAGAGGAACTAAACATTTTCATTATTCATTCCCTAATATAAATAACATAAGCAGTCAATGGTCACTGGGAGAGTGAAGCATTAGGTTCTTGGGCTCAATGCACACCACAAATAAGAATCTGAATGTACCAAATGCTTTGCAGCTTCTCTGTTTTTTCTTTTTGAATTTTTTGTACATTCAATCTCTATATTATTACAGCATGCAAAATAAATTTTCCCAGCATGAACATACTGTATAATTTATTTCTTTTAAGATGTAAGACTGGGACCAGCAGGTGGCATAATGGTTACTTCTCTGGATTCCCACACAGTCAACCACAGTTCAAGTCCTAGACCCAGTGGCTTAAAACTCACACCAGGTGCATGTGCATGTGTGTCCAAAATCCTGAGAGGAGAATGGAATAGAAAGGGTTGTTGGATTGTGGTGAGGCCATCCCCCAGGAGGCCGATTTCTTGTTTTCTATTTTTCTGTCTCTCCAGCAGGCACGGTCGCCCTATAGGAAAACAAAACGAAACAAAACAACATCTCTAAAAAGCAAACAAACAAACAAAATGTGGGGGCCGGCAGGTGGTGTAGTGGTTACGGAGCTGGACTCTCATATTGCCAACAGTTGTTTGAGTCCTTGACCTGTGAGCTTGAAAATCATGCTGGGCATGTGTGTGTGTGTGGGAGCAGGGTCCCGAGAAGAGAATAGAGGAGAAGGGATTGTGACATGGCCATCCCCCATGAGGGGGGTGCTTTCTTATTCTCACTCTCTGTCTCTCTCTCTCCTGTAAGCTCACACACCCTATGGAAAAACCTTTAAAAAAAAAAAAGTAGCAGGAACATCCAGAAGATCATGAATGCATTTGCATCTTTTGCTCCATCAATCTCTTATGAAATATGATTTGTCATCCAATCATGAGGTAATGTGAGATTCCCATAATAAAAATCGTAATACTCTATATGCTTACATGGCCTAAATATACAAGTTTCCCAAGACATTTTTTGACATTAAAATATTAAAGGGAAACATATATTGAATTAAAGTATGACATTGCTAGTATCTAAATGTTATTTTTCCTGGCGGGTTATTAAAATAAAATATACACACAAATATTCATCTTCAGAATGATATGAAAAATGAAAATGGTTTTCTGTGTGTAATAGAAAACTGTTTAGGATATGACTGTTTCTTCTGCATGGCCAAACATTGGGCAGAAGCATGTCATTGCTCTATCTTCCCAAGGTGGGTTGCACTGGTATGCGGTAAACTGGCCCTTCTACTCCTTGTGCCCTGGGAAGGGACAACAGCTGGTGAGAGGCCACCATGTTTGTATCTAAGGGCTTAACTTAGACCTTGCACTTAGAATTTTGGATTACATTCTTTTAATCCACATTCTTTCACATAACCAGAACAACCTGCTAAGGAAACAGTGAGATGTATCTCCAGTTAGGCAGCCATATGAGCATAAAAACTCTAGGGCACTAGTATTTAAAAATGGAGAGGGGCCAGTCAGAGTCATAGTAGTTAGGGTGGCTGGATCCCCTGTGACTGACTGTGTGGTTCAAGTCTCAGCTGCAGTGACTTGAGAAACACACCAGGACCATGTGCCTGCATACCTGGACTTCCCAGGGGAGAAATGGAACAGAAGAGATTGTGGCAAGGCTATCCACCACTAGGGGTGCATTTTCGCTTTCCCTCTCTTCATCTCTGTCTGTCTGTGTCTCTCTGTCTTTCCTATGAGAAAATTTTTAAAAAAAGAAAGAGAAAAACTATTGTACATCTACAATGTGGTAGGCATTATTCTAGAGGTAAAACTACAATGATTTATTTTCAGGTAGTGGAACATCTATTAAAATGTTATACATCAATCAATTTCTCTCCCTTGTTTCCCTTCTTTCCTCCCTTTCATCAGGCCAGACACTCTTCTAAACATGGAAGTAGAGGTGAGGGATGGTACCACCATCTGAATGATGGTGCCTCCTTAAAATTCGTGTGCTAAAAACCTACTCTCACCCTCAAAGTAGTGATTTTAGGAAGAGAGGCCTTTAGGAGGTGAATAGGTCATGAGGGACTCCATAAAGCTCCTTTACCCCTTCCACTCTGTGAGACCACAGCTAGAAAACTCCACCTGTGAACCAGAAAACAGACTTGAATCTGCCTTGATCTGAGCTTTCTGGCCTTCAAAACTGTGAGAAATGACTTTCTGTTACTTTTAAGATCCCCAAACTACGGTATTTCGTCAGGGTAGCCCAAAAGGACCAAGACAGTAAAAACAATGGAAAAATAAACAAAACAAAGCAGAGAGCCCTGCTCTCAAATAGCTAGTGAGGTATTACAGTGGTTCTCTACCTCGAGAGCCTACTCCGATCACCTGTAGGAGGGTTACAATTCGAGGTGCCCAGGCTGTACCCAAGGACCATTGACACTGAGATCACATGTCCCCTTTACCCCCTTCACCTCACTGTGAAGCCAGGCTGTGGTCCTCGAGATGTCACTACCTGGGTGAAACCCAGCAATGGTTTCCTGCTGCTCTTTGTTAAACAAGTGTTAAGATCCTTACACTGGCATCAGTTTCTACATACTTTGGCCCTGGCCTCCATTTTCGTTCTTTCTGTAGACAACTTCTTCTGGGGCCTCCCTGCTGTTCTGCTGTTCTGTTTGATTCCTTCCGTGCTTGGTTCTTGCTTTATGCTCTATGTAAGGTTTCTGCTACCAACTTCCACCCCACTACCTATTTACCTCCACCAGGTAACTCCTCTCTCTCTCAGCTCTTGCCCTGACTCCCACTTCTAAGGGAAATGTTTCCTTATCCTCTCCCCAGATTAGATCAGTTACCTGGTTATAATCATTTAGGACATCCTGCACTTTTATTTCACTTTTTCTTCACGGCATTTAGACAGTTTCAATTCAATATTCGACTGGATAATTATTTAGTTTATATCTACCTTGTTAATAGTCTATGTAACCTCTTCGAAGACAGGTACCACTTTCCTTTGAATTATGATTAAATCGCAAATACTTGGAAAGGTAACCGTTGCATAATAAGCATTCATTTCATTTGTTTCTTGAAACAGGCAGGAAACTGATCTCAGAAGACCTGGCAGAGGAATGATCTGAAGGATGGCCCAGCGGAGAGGCAGGCACTGAAACTAACGTGTGATATCAAGCCTGAGTGGCTCCAAGAGCAGTCGTATCATTAACAGAAATTGGGATGTCAGAACGTGTGATATCAAGCCTGAGTGGCTCCAAGCGCAGTCGTATCATTAGCAGAGATTGGGATGTCAGGGAAAGTAACTGCCCCTCAGCCAACTTGTACAATGGCTACTTTACTGAAAAATCAGGAGTCGGGTTTCCCACTTCATTGAAAACAAATGTATCAGACAGAAAAGAAGGGATAAAGGAGAGCAATAACTGGAACTCCCAGATAATGTGGAATTATGTCGTAAAATACTAGTGGTCTCAGCATTTTCTGGTCCTTGAGAATGACGTAGAGAGACCACAGGGAGCCTGGGGAAGTGTAACTCTCTCTGTCTCCCCTATCAAACACGCTGCCCCACCAGCTTTTCCTTGGCAGGTCTGTCCCCACTCTGATGCAGGTAACTGTAAGGCTGACCGGAGACCCCCTGTCCCCACCCTAGTCTGGTGTCACTCGTGCTTGCTAGGCCTTCTCCCGTTCTCCGTTCTCCAGCCAGATGCCCAGAGAGGGAAAATAAGGATACATATTTCCCCTCCGGTTTTCTTCCTGGCTTCCCCTTTTTGGTCTTCCCATACACTTATGGCAGTTCCTGGTGGCTACTCCAACACAGTAGAGTAAACTGGGTCACTTCAAACAATGGAAATTTATTCTCTCACGGTTCAGAAGTGCACAACCAAGGCATCAGCAGGACCATGCTCCCTCTGAAACCTGTAAGAGAGATTTCGTCCTTGTTTCTTCCAGATCCTGGAGTTCTGTGAGTGATCCTGGGTGTTCATGGCTTCTGGATCCATCACCACCATCACGTGTCACTTGCCCTGCATCTGGACATCTCTATGCCACTCCTGTCCCCCCCGTGTCTTCGTATGACTGTGCTCGCAGGAGGGCAGTAGTCCTGTCGGAGCATGGCTCACCTTAGTGACCTTATCTAACTTGATTCCATTTGCAGAGACCCTATTACCAGTAGGTCACCCTCACAGGAACTGGGAGAAAGGACTTCAACATACCTCTTCAAAGGCATAAATCAGCTGTTTCCTTGGTCATATTCTATTGTGCACACAGCTGTACTCACATCACATCCTCTCGTCACGAAATACTTGGCTTCCTGTCCTTGCTGTCGGTGGTTGCAGGAGCTCCCTTTTATATTGCTACAGAAAGGTGTGACCGTGGGTTTTGGGGACTTAGTGGTTTACAGGCCAAAGGAAGAGAATTAAGGATGTGCAAATTTATTCTCAAGACCATAGCCTGGCTTTCAGGGCCTTTGTTTTAATGCCAATCCTATTTTTGTATGTCAAAAACTACACATTGACTTGCTCCTCTTTCATTCTGTCTGGGAAGAGTTCTCAGTTTTGCCCCCAGGCAAACGCAAGTTAGCAAGGACAAATGGGATGCAGAGAAAGGCAAAAGAACAAAAATTTCATTAATAATGTAATGGTTACTATCTTGATAAACATTACTTTATTGAACGATCTTGGCTCAACATTTTTATGTGAGCTGGTTCTGTTTCCAAATAACAGTGTTAGTTTGGGATTTGATCGCTTCCACGAATGAGAAATTCATTCACCGTAACTGCTTTGGGGCCCCATTTCCTCTGGAATGGAGAGTGATTTCTGCTATAGGAATAAAGATGTAAGTGTCCGCTTGTCTAAATGTCTCTTGATCCTTCAAGGTCTTCTCTTCCTGGCCTGGCACTCTCCTCGCCATGTCCACTGCAGATGGGCTCTGTGTCCTTAGAGGCACCATCCCTCTAGCTTCAAGGCATCTGCTCTATTAGGGAAAACAAAACAGTTTCACACCAGCTGTTCACAATTTGTTGACCCAACAACTAATTGAATGGTCAGAATATATCACTTTTAATTTAGCTGTACTAATCTTGGTTGAAGCAGTCACAGCTCAGTGGGAGAAGAGACCATAGGGACATAGAGATGTGACAAAGAGGAATTAAATATCAGACAGCTTAGATGAAAGTTGAATTAAGAATTTTTAATTTTAGTGAATTTTGGTAAACTTTGAATACTACTTGCAAATGACATAGATTATGGAAAATACTTGTTCAGTTTCATGTACTTTGTTTTTGAAGCAGAAACACTCATAAGGAAAACAGCTCCCATATGTTCTCACTTTCAAAATTGTGGAATAATTAGTGCACTTTAACGAGTCAGTAGATCTGTCTTCCATGTGAGCACCATACGGCACACACAGTAAATTGATGGCTTTCAAGTGTCTCTGGCAAGGCCTGACATGAGATTGGAGTTCGGGTGGGTGGGAGGCTTCGACAATGGGAAATAATTTATTCTTCCTTAATTAGGTGGCTGCATTTTGCATGTGCATTGGTTTGTTTTAGATCATAATAAACAGCTCATTACCAACCCCTTCCATAAAAACCCAAAAGAACACAGCGAACGTGTCAGAAGGAAATAAATATTTACCACATTAACTGACAGTCTTGCTCAGGAATATATGCCAACCTTGTGTTTATATTTATTATTTTAATTTTTTTTTAACTCTTGCCTAAAATGTCTGCTTTTTCCTATGGAACAACTTTATTTTAAATCAACTTCGAAATACTCTTCCTATACGATCCTTATCGTTGACTGCTTAGGACCTTATTTTATGAGCATAGAATGTTTTCTGAGGTGAAAAAAGTGAGTTTACTTTAATAAAAAAGGAAACAAAGGAAAAGCCCTCTTTTATTTTAAGTCCCATTTGTCATTGTTTATAGATTTTATGTGATACTCTAACTTTGAGAGTAGGCAGGACAAAGATGATTTCCTTTAGTTTTCATGAGGATATTGAGTTAAGTCTATTTGCTAATTGTGTTATTTTTTTCTTTTAAATTTACTATACCGGGTTTAAACGGAGACCTTATCTATATTCTCCTCGGGTTTATGGACATAATGCAAACAAACAGTTGGCATTAGGAATAAGCGCAAAAGAAAGAGAAATGATTTCATTTAATTTGAGGGTCAAGGAAGGCTTATCTGAGAAAGAAAAGAGGTAAGTAGGTATGGGAAGGTGGGGATGGTGTCAAGGGGAGTTGGTGGTAAGATCATGTTGAAAAGACCTGAGAGGCAAGAAATGTTAACAGAGGAGATGTTAGAACAAGTTATGCCTAAAAATGAGTATGAGAAAGTTAAGGTAAGTTGGAGAAGAAAGTAATGAAATGAAAAATGTAAGACTTTGGAATACGAACAAAGTGATTAGTGGCTCTTCTTTACAGGGGATGATGGAGCTCTGGGATTATCTAATTTTATCATGTTGTGAACTTTTGTCATTGATTAGGCTATTTTACAGTTCTGTGAGGATAGAAGATCAAAATTAACTTGTAAAAAAACTAATAACAATATAAATAACTTTGCCCAGATAAAAGCAAATTGTGTCAAGTGGAATGCAATTAATTATTGCCCTATGGATAGACCAATTCTTTTCAAATTGTAGTGAAGTGATGTCCTTTTGTTGCATGTGAATTAAAGTTCTTTGACTTCTAAATAATTTGCAAGATCTTTCCCACTTCTCTCATCAGATAATTAAGTAAAGTCTTTGACACAATTCATTTTTTACTTGTATATTCAATAATCATAGTTCCCTATGCAATTCGGTTTAGACTTTGTGTACAAGGTAAGTGGTATGATATACATTTTTCCTTCTTCCTTGATCTTCATGGGGAAGCTAGTAGTTCACCATACACATATGTAAATACCTTAGTACCCTCAAACGCTGGGCAAATGTTTTCCTATAAATGGGGAGCTTTGGTTGACTTTAGAGTATTTGTTTGGTCACATTCTGTTCTCCACACAAATGTGCATTTTCTTTTTCTATTCTCATCTCACTTAAACACACAAACTCACATATAAATGCAGACTCTGCTCTGCAGAGGACTGGTGCTCTTGGATGAGTCTCAAAGGTAGGTGTGGGGTCTAGACCACGGAAGTGAATGGGCTCAAGGAATTTACCCTCACATGGCTGATGCAGTAGCAACTGCTAAAGATGTTCATCTGAAGGAGCTTGTATGCCAGGTTGGTGTATCAGCCATATTAGCCTGTTTGAGCAGCTATAACAAATATGTTGTACCGGGTAACTTAGAGACAACAAAAATGCATTCCTTGCATTTCTGGGGGCTGGAAGTTCAAGATCGAGGCACCAGCATATTCGAAGTCTGGTGAGGGCCCATTGCTCAGGGATGGTGTCTTCCGTGAGTGATCACAGAGGTATAAGGCAGCTCTCTGGGCTGTTTAAATAAGGACAATCATAACATTCACAAAGAACAATCCTCATGACTCGGTCACTTCCAAGTATCTCAACTTCTGAATCATCACCGTATGATTAGATTTCAATATACGAATTTCGAGACACACACATTAAGGTCATAGAATCCACCAAAGATTTTTTGAACCAGATAGGGCTTGTGCTGGGATTTCTGGGACAAACAGAATTCCAAAGTTGAAAGAAGAGTTTATGGCATTGAAAATTAACAAAACAATAATCAGGCAGCTGGGGGAAGCGGTCAGTGAATGTTGTGTGTAAAATTCTTTGGACTGGTCTGTGTAGTCATAGCAAATGGCTGTGACAGAGGTTGAGGATAAGGTGGAAGGGTCCTCTGTACCCACGTAGGAGGATTTCCTGAAACTACACTGGAAATTTTGTTAAGTTCACCCTCACCAGCACGGACCAGAGTTAGGCACAATAGAAGACAAAGAATATAATTTTAGCTAAGAACTAGGAGTGCTTTGTTTTCTTGCTTGTTTAATATTAAAGAAAAAAAAATGTATGGGGGAAATTAGGAATCAGCTAACAGTGTCTGCCACATCCCATCTCAAACAACACTTTGTCCTTGGTTGCCTTGATTATGGAAAGATGGGGCCTCCTTTCTCTAGATGTGGCATTTGGTTTTCTTGTATAAAAGGAGGACAATTGTTCTGTGGCTCTAAAACCAAAGCTCTGGGCACTGGCTCTGATACAAGGTAGCAACCACTTGACCTTTCTGAACCTCTGCGCCATGAGGCCTTTTCCTTATCAGTAAAATGGTTCAGATAGATGGAAAATTATTCAGCATTCTTTCAGGATTCTTGTCATAGTACTTGTCCTTCTTTTTACACCACACACGTTAAGGTTATAACTCCTTCCTTGGCCTGGTAATCTTTTCCATGAGATATTCAAGAAAGGAATCTCGTAAATTCTGGTTGATTGAAACTCTAGATGTGTGGCTAGAAAGACATCTAGGCTATATTTAGGCCAGTTCTCTCTCAACACTTTAGCCTCATCTTCATACAGATGCAGAATTAAGCTCCTCACTGAGTTTTCAAAAAGGCACTCATTCATGCAAAAAGCTTTAATAAGCAAAGTGAATTCTACTGGAGGTGTCTAAGGAAGGATTTGTAGCACATGCTTGATAGTCAACAGCTTTGGATCCATGGTATTCTTCGTCTTCAGTCACTGTGTGGTTTTCTCAGAGTTCTGCTTCCACTCTGCCATCGCCTCATGCACATTTAGCTTTTCTGGCTCCCCTCTCACCTCTAGCATTCTTATTAACCACCAGCCTACCTCCAGGCCCCAAAACACAAAACAAATAAACAAAAAACCAAAAACAACAACTTCTTTACATCTAAATAAATTACTTAGGGATTTATTTCTTCAACACATTATTTTACCAAGCAAAATGAAGGACCAAGTTCTCTTCATGAGGAGGTGGGTGGTGTAACAATCTTATTTCTGTTGCAGCCAAAGAGTGCAGAGATGAAGGTGAAGTACTGATTGATCTTTATGTGCTAGGCTTAATCATCTGAAATGTGTTGTTATCCTCATCCTGTGGATTCAAAAAATGGTGGGATGCCTTCCTTTTGGCCGGAACTGCCATCTTCCAGTAATTAACCAAAATGACGAACACAAAGGGAAAGTCTGTGGCTCTAAAACCAAAGCTCTGGGCACTGGCTCTGATACAAGGTAGCAACCACTTGACCTTTCTGAACCTCTGCGCCATGAGGCCTTTTCCTTATCAGTAAAATGGTTCAGATAGATGGAAAATTATTCAGCATTCTTTCAGGATTCTTGTCATAGTACTTGTCCTTCTTTTTACACCACACACGTTAAGGTTATAACTCCTTCCTTGGCCTGGTAATCTTTTCCATGAGATATTCAAGAAAGGAATCTCGTAAATTCTGGTTGATTGAAACTCTAGATGTGTGGCTAGAAAGACATCTAGGCTATATTTAGGCCAGTTCTCTCTCAACACTTTAGCCTCATCTTCATACAGATGCAGAATTAAGCTCCTCACTGAGTTTTCAAAAAGGCACTCATTCATGCAAAAAGCTTTAATAAGCAAAGTGAATTCTACTGGAGGTGTCTAAGGAAGGATTTGTAGCACATGCTTGATAGTCAACAGCTTTGGATCCATGGTATTCTTCGTCTTCAGTCACTGTGTGGTTTTCTCAGAGTTCTGCTTCCACTCTGCCATCGCCTCATGCACATTTAGCTTTTCTGGCTCCCCTCTCACCTCTAGCATTCTTATTAACCACCAGCCTACCTCCAGGCCCCAAAACACAAAACAAATAAACAAAAAACCAAAAACAACAACTTCTTTACATCTAAATAAATTACTTAGGGATTTATTTCTTCAACACATTATTTTACCAAGCAAAATGAAGGACCAAGTTCTCTTCATGAGGAGGTGGGTGGTGTAACAATCTTATTTCTGTTGCAGCCAAAGAGTGCAGAGATGAAGGTGAAGTACTGATTGATCTTTATGTGCTAGGCTTAATCATCTGAAATGTGTTGTTATCCTCATCCTGTGGATTCAAAAAATGGTGGGATGCCTTCCTTTTGGCCGGAACTGCCATCTTCCAGGAATTAACCACAATGACGAACGAGAAGAGGCACCCGATATATGTTCTCTAGGCCTTTGAGAAAACATGGAGTGGTTCCTTTGGCAACATATATGTGAGTCTACAAGAAAGGTGATATTGTAGACATTAAGGGAATGGGTACTGTTCAAAAAGGAATGCCCCACAAATGTTACCATGGCAAAACTGGAAGAGTCTACAATGTTACCCAGCATACTGTTGGCATTGTTGTGAACAAACAAGTTAAGGGCAAGATTCTTGCCAAGAGAATCAATGTGTGTATTGAGCATATTAAACATTCTAAGAGCAGAGATAGCTTCCTAAAACATGTGAAGGAAAATGACCAGAAAAAGAAAGAAGCCAAAGAGAAAGGTACCTGGGTTCAACTAAAGTGCCAGCCTGCTCTACCCAGAGAAGCACACTTTGTGAGAACCAATGGAAAGGAGCCTGAGCTACTGGAACCTATTCCCTATGAATTCACGGCATGATGGGTGTTAAAAATAAACTAATCTGTGGTCTATAAAAAAAAAATGGTGGGATAAGAGCAGTTTTGGATTTGTTCAAGGCGATAGGTAGTATGCAGCACCGATGGAATTAAGTGCACAGTCATCTGATCCCAAGGCTTCTCTTTGCCTTCCTCAGTATTTCCCTTTGCTGCCTTCTAATGGAGTGTGTTCTATAATCAGGCCAGCCATCTCTCTGAATGCCTGACTTCCCCAGGTAAAGACACAGTGCCCCCCCAGCTGATTAGACCCGAGTGGCTGTAGTTCTCCCTGAATTACTCGAATTGTCTTGACTTGATCTTCACCAATGGTCCCCTCTAAGGCCCCTGTAATCTGATAACAATCAGAAACTCAGCAAAGTGCTTATCAGCTATTTCACAATGACAAATGTTTGCCAACAGAGCAGATGAAAGAGAAGATTACAAAGGAGGCTCTTTACCGTGAAGAAAGCAGCACGCTGTTCAGGAACTGAGGTCCCAACAGCTGGGAAAATTGTAATCCTGCAAGAAGGGCAAAATGGAACTGTTGGGGGAAAGCTTTGCTTCTGTTTTCTCAAAATAATCATGAGAAAAATTTGTCCAGTGCTAGAGGAAGATATATACAAAAATCGGTGCACACACCAGCCACTAACTGCACGTGGCCTCTTAAATTAAATTAATTATATTTTAATTAAAAGAATAGGTACTCAGTAATAGCAGCCGTGTTTTGAGTCCTCACTCGCCACATACAGCTAGTAGCTTCTGCACAGTACTGTACAGTTGGGAAGTCCGTCACTGCACAACGTTGTTTTAGACAACACTGCCGTAAAGCGTAAAGTGGTGTGATTAAAGAAGGTTATCCGTGGGGACCGGCAGATGGAATAACGGCTATACGGCTCCCACATGGCTGACAGCAGTTTGAGTCCTGGACCGGGTGGCTTGAAACTCATGAGGGACGTGTGTGTGTGTGTGTGTGTGTGTGTGTGGGTGTGGTGGGGGTGGGGGGGTTTTTTTTGTGTGTGTGTGTGTGTGCTCAAAACACTGAAAGGAGAATAGAGAAGGGATTGTGTTGTAGCCCCCCGGGAGAGTGATTTCTCATTTCCTGTCTCTGTCTCGTTTTGTCTGGTGAGCCCTTCAACAAAAATCTCTTTCAGTAAAGGAAAGAAAGCTGTCCATGAGTTAACATCACGAACATTTGACGGCAATGCTAGGATTTAAACTGTACGTCTCAGATTTGTTCTATCTCATTTATCCTTTAAATAATAACAACATCCACCTTTTAAAAAAAATTGTGGTAAAGATGACATTTGCCATTTTAACCCTTTTTGAGTGTATAGTTTAATATCGTTAACTATAGCCACATTGCTACACAACCAACGTCTAGAATTTTTCGTTTTACAGAAGTGAAGCGCTGCCCGTTAAACAACTCCCCCATTCACCCCTCTAATCCCTGGCAGCCACCACTGTTCTTACTATTTCATGAAGTTGTCTACTTTAGATATCTCATGTGAATGGAATACATTATCTATCCTTTTTTTAAAAAAGAATTATTTTATTTGACTTTATTTATTTATTTTAATTTGACTAGAGAGAGACAGAAATCGCGAAAGTAAGCTGCCAGGTCTGAGACTTGAACTGTGGTTGACCATGTGGGAGTCCAGTGCCCAGACACCATACCACCTGCCGGCCTGGGTATTGCCTTCACTTTTTGGTAATTGTGAATGATGTTGCTAGAGGGAAGGAACATTTAGAGCTTTTCTGGAAAAGATGGGGAATTTCCTAGAACTCCAAAACCCACCGTTTTCTCCTTATGAGGTTGTTTCTGGTCATAACCGTGGAGATTGTCGACAGTCATGGTGCCGGTAGTGTGTCATCTACAGGCACATGCAGTGACATCAGGGTACAATGAGTTTGAAGGTGAGGCAGTGGTTGTTGTAGGTGCCATCTTGGTTCTGACTGGTTCATGCTGGGTTTTTTAATGGAGGTGTTATCTTAAAGACTGGCATCTTGTTACTTAAAGAAAACACCGGCCAGGGTATGGTATGAGTGTCGGTTATGTGGTGGGTGACAAAATCAAGATTGGTCATTTGAGATCTAATTTTCTATGCACTGCACTTAATTGCTGCGCTATGAGGCCAGCCCTTCTATTGCTTATTTTCAAAATGTTTTTGAGAAAGCACCGTATGGTTTTTCACAGTGACTGCATGGTGCACCATGTTGCATTCGCAACAATAGTGCGCAAGTGTTGCAGCGCCTCTGAATCCTTGCCAACACTTGTTGTTTTCTGTTATTTTTATTATGTTATAGTAACCGACCTCAGGTATATGGAAATGTCCACCATTTTGCCAGACTACTTAATACTCAATGTTGTGGATGTTTTATGAATTGAATATTTGTTTCCCTCCAAAATTCATGTGGTAAAATGTTATCCCCAAGGTGATAATATTAAGAAATGGGGCCTTTAGGAGTTGATTACTTTATGAAGCCCCACCATCATGCATGAGATTAATCCTCTTATAAAAGAAGCTCAAGGAAGCCCTTTCTCCTTTCTGCCATGTAAGGATGCGTAGAAGGCCCCATCTGTGAGGGTCAGGGTCTCCTCAGACATGGAGTCTATTGGCACCCTGTTCTTGGACTTCTTGGTCTCCACAACTATGAGCAGTTAATCTGTTGTTTACAAATTATCTAGACTAAGGGTTTTGTTGTTGTTGTTGTTGTTATAGCAGCCTAAACTCCCTGATACATACTGTCGGATACTATTCTTAGATGAAATTTCTGGTTTTTACAGCTTTGATTTCAATGAATACACATGGGGCCTACACACAGGCCGTAGGGCACCACTGCTCAGTGCTGGAGCCACACGGAAGGCCCAGGGCTTGGATCCTGTGCTGACCTGGAGGTGCCTGATGCACTAGCAATCCTGACTAGAAGGAAGACTGGGGATGGAGGGAGTCATGGCATGGCAAAACCCTGCCATGGTACCTGTCCCTTGCAACCTCATAAAAGAAAATAAATCAATAGACTTTAAAAATCAATACACATTTATTACAGAAAATTGCAGAAGTTTCTACTGAGAAAGTGAAAAATTATCCTTAATCTTACTTCTTAGAGATAGCTACTTCTACTAACTCTTCTTTTTTTTTTTTTGCGAGGTTTTTGAAATAGGATGCATACATTGCAGGAGAGAGAGGGAGAGACAGAGACACAGAAAGTAAGAAATCACCAACCAGGGGAATGGCCATACCACAATCCTTTTCCTCCCTTCTCCTCTTGGGATCTTGGACACCCAGGCACACGTGCCAGTGTGTTTTGAGTTGCACAGTCTAGGACTCAAACCACAGTCGACTATGTGAGAGTTCAGTGACATAACCATTATCATATCTGCTGGTCCCTGCTGGTCCCTACTGATATCTTAATGTACATTAAAAATATATAAAGATACTTTATTTTTCCCATTGAAAATGATTTTATATGTACTGGTTCATACTTTGATTTTTTTAAAATGTAACCACTATTCAGGCATATTTATGTCATAAAATAATTTTAACTGTTTTGTAACAAATGAATTGCATTTACTCATAGAAAAGTAACATAAAAATGAGTATTGTATTTACTCATACCTACATACAAATGTAAATTGTATTTACTCATACAAATGTAACATACCACTTAATTTTGGATGTGCAGAATTTTTGTGCTAATTTGTAATTACAATGATGTAATGTAATTAATTCTTCTAGACATAAATCACTGCACAACCTTTGGGACATCTGAAAAGTTATGACACATTTTTGCATAGAAAAATATAAAATACCTCATGACTTTTCCAATGACCCAATATAAGAGATCAAAATATATAAAAATGTGTATTATGAAAAAACTATGTATGTATTTTAAACATTTTTTGCATCAAAAAATAATTTATATTATATGCTCACTGAAATGGCTAAAATGAAAGGTATTAACACTACCAAGTACAATGAGACTAAAACACGAGTGAATATCTAGTAGGCTTTTAAATTGAAACAAACATCTTAGACAACCACTTCTAGTCATGTCTACTAAAACTAAGGATCACCTCT
Source organism: Tupaia belangeri chinensis (assembly GCF_000334495.1). Lineage (NCBI taxonomy): Eukaryota > Metazoa > Chordata > Mammalia > Scandentia > Tupaiidae > Tupaia > Tupaia belangeri. The sequence goes on along the minus strand of NW_006205418.1, from coordinate 1,256,101 downwards.
TCTATAACCCAGCACCTCTTCTCCTCAGAAATGAGAGCTTGTGGACAATTTCCTGTGATATGTTTCTGGATTGTGTTTTTTATTTTGTTTTGTTTTTGGTGTCAAAGCTTGACATTTTAAAATTTACTTAAAAGTGTTTTTGTTATTAAGAAATAATGTACACATAAAACTAAAAATTATAATTGTACATGTTGATAAATTATCCATACAGTTTTATTCCAACCAGCCTTTTCAGCAAATGCTGAATATTTTTTTTTCTCTTTTTGGAGAGGTTTTTGTTATAGGGCATGTGTGCTCGCCAGAAAGACAGAGAGAGACAGAGAGACAGAAAGCGAGAAATCACCCCCCAGGGGGGATGGACACACCGCAATCCTTTCTCCTCCATTCTCCTCTCGGGATCTTGGGCACTCATGTACACGTGCCCGGCCTGAGTTTAAGCCGCCGGGTCCGGGACTCGAACCGCTTCCACTACATCGGAGTCCCGCGACATAGCCATTACTCTAACTGCTGGTCCCAACAAATGCTGAATATTGACAGTTGACTCAAGTGAAGTTCCTCGGAAGCAGACACTGCGTTGAGGACTTCTATGTGACTTAAGAAGAGTTCCCAGGACCAACAGTGTAATGGCTAAGTCGCTGGACTCCCATGTAGTCGACCGCAGCTCGCGTCTTGGACCTGGTGGCCTAAAACTCACGCCGGGAGCCCTGAGAGGAGAATCAAGGAGAAGGGATTGTGGCGTGGCCACCCCCCCCGGGGGGTGATTTCTCACTTTCTGTCTCTCTGTCTCTCTCTGTCTGGCGAGCGCACGCGCCCTATAGCGAAAACCTCTCCAAAAAAAAAAAAAAAGAGTTCCCAGGGAAGAGAGAAAATCGTGAGAGAAGCTGGATAGGAAAAGGAAGGAGGGCGGTTGTCAAAGTGAAAGACCCTGGCAGCACAGTTTCAGTTTGACGTCGTAGGAGAAATCAGGAGGGGTCTCCTCCAAACTGCCCTGCCTGTGTCAGGGTGTGAGGTGTGTTCACTCCAGTGAGAGCCCGTGGGTGTGGCCTGCTGGGGAGAGAAAACGCAGACTCTCGGATCTCTCCTTCTCTTTGCCTTTGAACAAAACCTCTGAAAGGGAAGCTTGGCCCAGAACAGAGGGCACCTCCGAGGCCGCGGCGGAGGTGCTTGGCGCTGGACGTGGCGCGCAGAGATGGCACAAAGGACCACGGTTCGGGGCGCAGTCCTCGCAGGTCTACTGTGCCCGTCCCTCTGCCTGCCCTCCAGAAGCCGTTACCTGACGTTGAATGCCGTGGGTCAGTTTTGTTATTTCTGACCTTCATGTAACGGGATAATACAGACTGCACGTCTTGGTGTACGCCTTTCTCAGCTTACCGAGAGGTCTAGACGCAGCCCACATTGCAGTCCGACAGTCTGCGAACGCTCGGTGCCGTCGGGGGTCCACTGTTGACTGTGACAGCCGCCCCTGCTTGGACCACGGAGCCTTTCTGCCTTCCAGGCATCGTGGAATGCGCTGCTCTGGACGTTGCCCACAAGCCCTCATTTCTAAGTGCCGGGTTACAGGATGGCGATACTTACTTTTAGCAGACGTGACTGCAAGTGATTCTCTGAGACGTTCGTATCAATTGAAATGTCTACTAGATATTCACTCGTGTTCTAGTCTCGTTGTACTCGACTGTTGATCTCCACTTTTAGCCATTTCAGTGGGCATACAGTGATTTTCTGTGTGCTTTAAACTTGCATTTCTTGAAAAAGAGGCTGAACACTTTGTTGTAAGTTTATTAGTTAACGAGATATATTTATTGGTAAAATGCCTACTTACAACTCTTGTCTTTTTTTTCTTTTTTTAGGTTTTGCCATAGGGCATGTGCATTCTCTGGGAGGAAAAGAGGACAGAGAGAAGAAAAGTGAGAAATCAACTCCAGGGGTCTGGCCGATTCAGGACTCGAACCCTGGTCGGCCATATGGCAGTGTCCAGCGCCTTAACCATCACACCACCTGCTGGTCCCCACTTACTCATCTTTAAAATTGGATTTCCTGGGTCAGCAGGTGGTGTAGTGGTTAAGGAACTGGATTCCCAAAAGGTCGACTGTGGTTTGAGTCTGGGACTTGGTGCCTTGAAAATCAAGCCACGTGCCTGCTTGCATGCCCCCAAATCCTCAGAGAAGGGAGGAAAGAGGTTGTAGCATGCTCACACCCTTGGGGGGTTTATTGCTCACTCTCTCTCTCTCTCTGGAGAGTATATGCACCCTACGGAAAAACCTAAAAAAAAAATGGATTTTCTCTTTTTTCTGACCAAGTATTAACTTTTAAACATAGGATTGTATGTAGTTTATATATAATAATATAAACATATATATTCTAAAATGATCTTTTTGTTGGTCGTATGTATTACAAATAGCTTGCTTTTATTTTGTCTTTAATGATGATATTGATGAATGGAAGTCCCTAATTTTAATGTAGTGTAGCTTACCAGTCTTCTCATTTCCCGGTATGAAACTTTTGACTACATCATAGTCACGAGAGTATTATTCTGTTATTTTCTAGAAAATCGAATGTTTGCCTGGTATTCATTTATCTATGTAATATAAAATAGCCATCAAGTTTTATTTTCTTTCTATATGGATATTTATTTGATCCGGCCTAATTTATTGGAAAATATGCTTCCTGTATCATTCCAAAGTTATACCCAGTAACAAATGAAATGTCATCATCAACGTGGACCGTATGGAAATATTATTCTCTCATCAATACGAACAAGGTATCTGTGGGAAGATGAGATGTACAAGTAAATGGGCAAATCTGTTCTTGTCTCTTACATGGCATGCCCAGGAAAGGTTTTTAAACCTTATCATAAAACTGGGGAGGCCTTCTACAGATTCTTCTAAAATGTTTTTAGATGCGGGCCAAATCCTCATGATTTTGAGAAGGTGCAGACTTTTATCCATCTCCTAATACAGGTTGGAAGGATTCTAACTGCTAAAGTGTCTGAAACAATGGGAAAATCAGTGTCCAAATAGACCTTAGTCACTTCTGCACTTTGCCAGTGTATTTAAAAACATCCTTGTGCCACGTGCCTACAGACCTGAGCTGTGTGCTTTCTTACTCTGTGCATGGATGACTCTCTTTGATGAATTTATCTGTATCAGTGTAAGAATAAGTCTTTGAAACATCACCACTGACATCTCTGAGTCCATAAGAGAGCTCATTCTAAAAATCACAACCGCTGGATTCTTTCCTATTTACAAAAACTGAACCGAAGACTTCTTGCCATTGTGAATTATTTTACTAAAATTAATTTCTCTATTCTCCGGGCCTTCATTGTTGTTATAGCTTTTTATTTTGAAGCAGTTTAAATCTCATTAGAAATTACAATATGAAGACATATTTTATTTTCACCTTTCATTCAGCTTCCCCCAAATGATAATATACTAAAAAATCATAAGACATAGTTGCTACAGTCTGAATATTGGTGTCCGCCCCAAATTTATATGTTGGAACTTAATGTGAAAGTATTAAAAGGTGGGGCCTTTTGGTAAGTGATAAAATCATGAATGCTGTGTACCTTCATGAATGGGATTAATGTGCTTAGAAAGAGTCTGAAGGAACTTCCTGGCCCCTCCCATCTTTTGAAGTTACCAAAGGCGCCATCTATGAGAACCAGGCTTTCACCAGACACTGAATGTGCTGGTACCTTGATCTTGGATTTCCTAATCTTTGGAACTGTGAGCAACACACTTCTGTTGTTTATAAATTACTTGTTCTAAAGGATTTCTTATAATAGCCCCAAAGGACTAAGAGAGTTGTCCAAATCAGCAAATTAACGTTGGTACAGTAATATTAATCCAAGCACAGATTTTATTCAGATTTTATAAGCATCGCACACATTTCTAATTGCCATTTTTGGTAACTAGGTCTATGAACTTTTATTGCATGCATCGATTTATGTAACTGTCACCAAAATCTGGATCTGTTTTATAACCACAGAGAAACTCCTTAATTGTAAACCTTAATTTTTGAAAACTGCAACTGGAAATAGATCAAATTTGAGTAACTTTCTCTGCTTTGAGTAATCTTTTTTTTTTTTTAAGGTTTTTACTATAGGATGCATGTATGCGCCAGGAAGACAGAGAGAGAGACAGAGAGACAGAAAGTGAGAAATCACCCTCCGGGGGATGGTCACACCACAATCCCTTCTCCTTCATCCTTCATTCTCCTCTCGGCAGGATCTTGGGCACGCATGCACATGCCACTGGGTCTGGTCCTTGAACCATGGTCGACTACATGGGAGTTCAGCGACATAGCCATTATGCTAACTCCTGGTTCTGAAAACAGACATTCTTGACAGCATCTTATCAGTTCACAATCCCCACTCCCTCCAAGCCTTCCAGTCAGCCAAGACCACAGCAGAGCAGTGATCTTGGTACAAAAGATAAGTTTCCGGTTCCCCTGGGACCTGAACCACAGTCTTCCCTGTGGTTCCAGCATTGTCACGGCAGTGTGCTACTGCCTCTGCCACCTGGACGATCGTATGTTAGTATCTTCTAAATGTTTCCTGCTAAACTGAAAGAGTTTGAGAGTCAAACTCTTCTTCCTCCATCAGAACTTTATAAAAGATTACTCTAAGGACCAGCAGATGGCGTAATGGGTACGTCTCTGGGACTCCCGTGTAGTTGACCATGGTTCAAGTCCCGGACCCAGTGGCTTAAACTCATGCCGGGTGCGTGTGCGTGTGTACCCAAGATCCCAAGAGGAGAATGGAGGAGAAGGGATTGCGGCATGGCCATCCCTCCTGGTGGGTGATTTCTGGCTTTCTGTTTTTCTGTCTCCCTTTGTCTTTCTGGCGAGTGCATGTGCCCTATAGCAAAAACCTCTCTGAAAAAAAAAAAAAAAGAAAAAAAAAAGAATGTCTGTTTCCTTTCAACATCTCTCTCTCTGAAAAAATAAAGTAAGTAAACTTAAAAGCAAGATGATCCTAACATGGAACTGTACATAGCTTATGTAAAGTGTATGTAAGAGCCTTGCTCTGGTCCTTTATTATGGAAGGACAAGCAGCAGGATTCTAGCCATTGTACAATAGGCCACCCTATAAGTCAGTGGCTGAAATAACTCTTTGCTTTGCTCACAAATTTGCAGACTGAACGTGGGGACAGCCCACCTCTGTTGCACACAGCATTAGCCGAGGTGGTAACTGGGACTGGAGGACTCATTTCCAGGATAACTTACTCACTGGCAAGTTGCTGACAGTTTCTTTCCATGAGGACTTTGCTATGGCGTGGCCTGGGCTGCTTCCAATATGATGGCTGGGTATTAAGAGCCAGAGCAGAGACTGGAAACAGAAGCTGCCAGTTTCCTAAGGTCCGAGTTCAGAACTCATCACAGCGTGACTTCCACTTACCCGTCAAGAAGACTCAGAGACCAAGATCCTGGGGAGAGGATGCACACCTCACCATCTGATGGGAGAAATACTACCATTTTTGTAACCAAAAATAGTTGGAGTTCGAAAACATATTACAAATTTGTAGAAATAAAACTGAAAGTCAGAAATACTTTAGGCCTGAGGTATAGTTGGGGGAAAAAAAAAACCAAAAACCTATGAAGATGTACATGGTGAGATACAGGAAAAGTGGTAAAGTTGTATATGAATAATTTTATTGTACGTGGCTAATAATAAGAGCAATACAATTATGCTGAATACCTGAAACAAAAAATGACGATGAGACATTTGTAAACTTATAATCTTTTCTCTAGTAGAGTGTTTATTTGGGGCTGATAAGAGCAAGTGACAGGCTAAAAAACTAATGCTTGGTCCTAAGCCCAAAAGCTAGAAGATATCTCCATTAGCAAAGACAGTGCCTTTTTTTTTTTTTAACAAATATCTCTTTTCAATCTTACATTTTTAAAAATCTTTACCCAAAACTTTTAATTCTTTATCCTAAAATTTGATTTAAAATTTTTAAACACGAACATTTGATAAAAGTATATTTATTAATAAAATGAGAGGAACTATTAATTTTTCCTAATTCTAAATTTGTATACGTTATGAACATATATATTTATTTATAGTGTATTACTCTATAGCATTAACAGCAGTTAGCATAAAAATAGGAACCAGGGGTTACGCAATGTGCAGTGATAAAATGAGAGCTCTGTGAGGCAATTCTTACGAGGGTTCCAGTCCCAGCCCAGAGACCTCCTGGAGTATGCCGGCGGTGCTCTTACCCATGGTGCAGGGCTGGTAGATGGCCCTTGTAGGGTGGGGATCCTGTCAAGGGTGCCTCTCTTTATCTTATTATCTCTCTTTTCTCTCTGTCTTGCTCAATGAAGAAATAAATAAATTTTTTTTTTGAGAGATTTTCACTGTAGGGAGCGTGCGCTCGCCAGACAGACAGAGACATAGAGACAGAAAGCGAGAAATCACCCCCCAGGGGGGATGGTCACGCCGCAATCCCTTCTCCTCCATTCTCCTCTCGGGATCTTGGGCACGCACGCACACGTGCCCGGCGTGAGTTTTAAGCCACCGGGTCCGGGACACGCACCACGGTCGACTACGTGGGAGTCCAGCGACATAGCCATTACGCTAACTGCTGGTTCCCAATAAATATTATTTTTAAAAATCAACAATTTTCATACATGAGATTCTTGAAGATTTTGGATTTGGGCAAAATTAAAAGAAAAAAATGAGATCCAAGACCTTAATAATTATATTTAATAATTATATATCTATAGAAAATATTACATCTGGGGACCATAGAGTAATGGCTATGTTGCTGGACTCCCATGTAGTTGACCACGGTTTGAGCCCTGGACCCAATGGCTTAAACTCAGGCTGGATGCATGTGTGTGCGTGCCCAAGATCCCGAGAAGAGAACGAAGGAAAAGGGATTGTGATGTGGCCATCCCCACTGGGGGAGGGGGGCGGTGATTTCTCGCTTTCTGTCTCTCTGCCTCTCTCTGTCTTTCTGGCGGGCACACGTGCCCTATAGCAAAAATCTCTAAAAACAAGAAAAAGAAATGTTACACCTGAACCTTTAAAAAATTTTGTATTTATTGTTGTTGTTATTATTTTCATTTTCTACAGGGCACATGTGCTCACCAGAGAGAAACAGAGATAGACAGAGAAAACAAGAAAGCAAGTTGTTAGGTTCAAGACTCAAACCGAGGTCGGCCATGTGAGAGTTCAGTGCCCTAACCACCATGCCACATGGTGGCCCCACTTGTACTTTTTCTCAATTATGGTTGAAAGTTGTAATTTCTGATCCTCTTTCCAACTGCTGATTTAAAAAAAATTAAATCATGGGGTCAGCAGGTGGTGTAGTAGTCAAGGTGCTGAACTACCACATAGCTGACTGTGGTGTGAGTCCTGGACCTGGCAGCTTAAAAATCTCGCCAGGCACATGTGCATGCATGCCCAAAATACCTAGCGGGGAATGGAGGAGAAGGAATTGTGGTGTGGCCATCCTTCCTGGGGGGAGTGATTTCTCACTTTCCCTGTGTCTCTGTCTTTCTCCAGTGAGCACATGCACCAAAACAAAACAGAACAAAAACCTCAAAAATAATTAAATTGTATTTTATTTATATATATATGTTATTTTTTTAGAATGCATTTGAACATTTAGTTGGCTTTGTGAAGTTTGCATATGTATAGCATTAAATTAATGTACCTGAGAACCTGGCATCTCAAACAAGGTTTATCGCCAACTGATATAAGGAGAGAAACAATGCAGTAATGTTTTTCAGGCCAAATCTCAAGAGCTTGTCTTTATTTTATTTATTTTTTGCTAATCATATCAAATCTAAGGGATGAGGTGCTTCCTGATCCCTCCATGGAAAATGCAAAGGTAGACTGGATTAAGATGCTACCAGTTGGAATATCCTCATTGTAATGATACATAAATATATAAATAACCCAGTTTATTGAAGTGGCAAAGGACTATTACATGTGAAATAAATGTGTTCTTATATTATGAAATATTAAATTATAGGAGGCAGAACTTGTTTATTCAGGCAGAATGCAAATATACATATTTTGTACTTAAAACTAGGCACTAAGTCATTGTAAGTAGATAGAGTAGTGATAAAATGAAACTGTTACGCAGAAAGGGCTAGTGGGTTTTTTGTTGTTGTTGTTAAGGAAAAAAAAAAAAAAAACCTCCAAAACAAACAGCTCAGAGTAGAGAAGATTCTTCTTCTTTTTTTTTTTTTTGGAGAGGTTTTTGCTATAGGGCACGTGCACTCGCCAGAAAGACAGAGAGAGACAGAGAGACAGAAAGCGAGAAATCACCCCCCAGGGGGAATGGCTACACTGTCATCCCTTCTCCTCCATTCTCCTCTCAGGATCCTGGGCACGCATGCCCATGCGCCCAGTATGAGTTTAAACCACCAGGGTGGGGACTCAAACCATGGTTGGCTACATGGGAGTTCAACGACCTAGCTATTATGCTAACTGTTGATCCCCAAGATTCTTCTTTCCAAGTGTCTTAACAGTCTAGTCCGCTTCCACTTTGAATTTATCAGTGGCAACTGTTAGATTACCAAGAGCCTCTGATTCACATATAGCAGAAAGCCCTGAATCAACACTGGATGAGACCAGTACCCACAGCCACAGAGAGTGAGGAGCTTCACCTTTTCTTCTTTATTAACGACCGACTGTGAGTGCACCTATGAGAGTCAGAGAGAAGAGAGACAGAGAGATGAACACTCCCCACAGGGGATGACCACGCCAAGATCCCCTTTCTCCAGGCCTGCAGCCCATTGCTTCCTGGGCACTACACTTGTGCCTAGTCACAGATCTGAACTCTGCTCACCAAGGTGAATCCAGCTCCTATTTATACTTTTTATTTTTATTTTTTTTGAGAGATTTTCGCTATAGGGTGTGTGCACTCACCAGACAGACAGAAACATTAGAGACAGAAAGCCAGAAATCAGCCCTCAGGGGAGAGGGTCACGCCGCAATCCCTTCTCCTCCATTCTCCTCTCAGGATCTTGGGCACACACGCACACGCGCCCGGTGTGAATTTTAAGCCACCGGGTCCGGGACACGAACCGCGGTCAACTACATGGGGGTCCAGCGACATAGCCATTACGCTAACCGCTGGTTCCCGACTTTTCTGTACTTTTAGTACTAGAGGGTAGATGCACTCACCAGAGAGAAAAAGGGAGTGGGGGAGAGAGAAAGAGGGAATAAATCCCCCAGTGGGATATGGTCATGCCATAACATCCCATCAGGATTTGGGGCATGCCCAGTGTGTTTCTCAAGCTGCCAGGGCCTGTGCGTCAGTTATGGTCATCCACGCAGGGTATGGCTTTCTGTTGAGGACAGTTCGCTGCTGCACTACTGCGTCGGTCTTGCGGCTCCTTTTGGGAAGTGCATGACCATAGCACCACAAGCCAGCCAGAGAGTGAGCAATTATAATTTACTCTAGGACAGAGATTCTCAAGGTGTGACCCTAGACAGGCAGTAGGGACAGCATAAGAACATTTATAAGAAATGCAAATTATCAGCCATACCCCAAATATTGATTGAGCTAGAAATTTAGGTAATGAGGCTTAGCTTTGCTTTCTTTAAAAAAACAAAACAAAACAAACACCTTCCAGATACTTCTGATGCATGATAAAGCCCAAGAACCACTATTCTAAAGCAAAATAATCTGACCGGAAATTTGTAACATAATGCAAGAGAAGCAAAAAGAACAAAAATGATTCAACTTCCTTAGTAATCACGCTTCCACACTAGTTTTGAGTCGTTATTTTGGTATAATTTTCTAACAGTCTCGTAAAGTAAAAAGGTGACTGCGTTCATTTTGTCAGGACTCAGGATTGTCAGTGTAAGAGGAAAATGAAGTCTAATTATTACATCAAAAATGTATGTGGGGATACAATATCATTAGATCGGAAATACACAAAGCTAGTCATAACTTTACAGCAGAAATCCACAATACTGTATGCATTGTAAGTTCCACCCAAAGTAATAGTTCAGAAGTATCCCCACTACACAGCTCCACTCAGATTCTCATCCCTGGTACTATTTTTTTTTTTTTTAAATTGACAGACGATATGTCCCCTTGCCAGAGTGAGGGGGTTGGAGAAAGAACCCCCAATGGGGTGTGGTCATACTGCAACCCCTTCTCCTCCATTCCTATACACTCTTGGGATTGTGGGCATGTTCGCATAAGCACCCAGCATGTTCACCAAGATGTCAAGGCTGGGATTTAAACAGTGGCTGGCCACACAGGATCCAGCGCCCTTATCCACTAGGCTATAGGTTTGCCCCCACACACGCACACACCGTACTATTTTCCCATTAGTAGAAACCTGGACCCCTTAGAAAAGTGGGTCCACGTCTTTCATTCCACATCTGGATAACGGTGAACTATATAATTTTGTTGTGCCAGAAAACAAAAATGTTTTTATAAATAATGTGATCATGTCAAAGTAGAGACAACTGGATCTCAGAAGAATATTGACAGAGATTGAGATACAGTAAGTCTGAGAAGTCACAAATCCATGCTGATACACAGAAAAGAAAACACTGGCCTAAAAGTCTAAATAAAAGTAATAGAAAGCAAATGTAATGTTTCTGATCCTTCTGTTCCAGATATGTTGGTATTATTGACTCACTTATTATGTCAATGAAAAGTACGGAAACTGATAAAATTAAAATCTATTACTTCATAAGCATGTTTTCTTCCCCCCTCCCTCCCTAATGCATCAATAGAAATGATCTACAAATTGTGACCCTCTGGGCCAGTCTCTGGCTTGCTGTTTAGGGTAACAGGATCCCTTATGGTCAACCACATGGTTTGGGTCCTGTACTCTGTGACTTAAAAATTATGTACATATATCCAAAATCCGAAAAGAAGGGAGAAATGGAGGACAATTTGTGGGATGACCATGCCTCAGGGGGTGGTGACTTCTCAGTTTCCTTCTTTCTATCTCTCTGTGGTGAGTTCATGTACCCTCTGGCAAAATTCAAAAACAAAAACAAGCCAAAAACTGAAATTTCAATCAAATGAAGGCATATAAAATACTTCAAATTCAATGGGAAATAATTCTAAGCACCTTCCAAGCACTATGTTATTATCTGAAATGTTTAAATATCTAGAATTAAAAGAACAGCATTTACTATGTAAGCTTTGGTTGGGAGCTACAACCTTTTAATAATAGAAAGAATAATTGGATAATTACTTAACTTGACTATAGAGAAGGAAATACTCTTAAAATTATGAAACTTGATGTAATAACCATAAAAGAGCTTCTGGAGCACAGTATCTATTAAAGTTAATGTCATTTAATAATAAAAAGTCATAAGGAGTCAGAGGTCTTTCTAGCTGTGCTAATCATGGTGTGGAGAACAGGTTAAAGGACTCTGTGAAAACATCAACATCTTTCTAGTTGTCTTGTTTCAGCATCTTTCTCCATACAATTGCAGTCATTCTCAAAGGTTCACTTCTATTCCAAATTCCTTAGCAGTCTATCTGTGAGCTACCAAGCCAACAGTGTATTCTATGATAATCCATTGGGGACAATGAGTTTTTGTGACAGAGTTCAGGAGAAAGAACAGCTTCACACCGGGATAGACTCTTCCTCTTGAATGTCCTTGTTAGCTGTTATTAGATACAAATACTGCAAGTTAGTGACGCTGAGATGCAGAAGTCCAGAAACAAGCCACAGTCACACCAGAACTATCACCAAAGCAAGCAACCCTGCCCGCTGTAAATATATCACTCAACACCTCACAGATCTAGAATAAAACCCCCAATTTTTACCTCCCTATGGAAGCTTTGGCCCACGGCAGAAAAACAGTTCCCCTGTCGTATTCACAAAGAAGGCCATGAGTCCTGAAAAATGATGTGAGAGTAGAAAAACACCTCTGAGACTATAGATGTGAAAGGGGAAAATCACTTGTCCTGAGGTTCCAAACCTTTGCTTTGTTTATCATCAATGTTTACTCCAGTAGGTCATACCCATGATGTATTCCTGAGTCAGTACAGTGACTCTCCTTCTTTTCAAATGTTTGTTTGCATCTCCCTTCAGATGTATAATTTTGTTTCTGAAATTCCTTTTGTTTTTAAAGTATAAAGTTTAAAATCTCTTTGAATAGTATGTTTAACTTTTTTAGTATTCTTTCTCCCACCATCTGTTTTCAAAATATGTGTTTAAATAGGTTTTCAAATACATATTACAAGCCTCTTAAAGTTTATTTACTGATTAACACAAGAAACTTGGTCCTTGAAAATCCTCAAATTGTCACAGGAAGAGAGGCATCTTCAATTTATACTGAATTATAAAAATGAACCTTTAAAATTGATGAATTAGGAACTGAGGGTGAGGTAGGTACCTGGCTTATGACTTGTGGATGTTTCCTCAATTCTTAAAGACACTTTTGGAAATAAATGGTAAAAACATATTTAACTACTACATCAGCTTGCTGTAGAACCTTTTCTGAGGCCGACAGTGGTGGCACAGGAGTGACACCGCACTTCGTGATGCTGGGCCCACGTGGGAAGGTCTTAGGTTTCTGTCCCAAGGTCTCTGGACATACCAGGTGCATACATGCCCACGATCTGTGCTGGCAGACGCTGGGGGTTGACCATGGTGTGAAGGTCGTTTTGGAGGGGTCATTCTTTCTCCCCTCCTTTCTCTCTGTCTTTCTCTCTCTCTCTCCTATGAAATAAATAGATAATAATTGTCAAAAAAATATTTTCTAAAGTTTTAATTTTTTGACTCTTAATTTCTACTTGCATATTAGTAACAACATTCAATTTACACACACACATATTTCTGCTATGAATTGTATAAAAATTCTGGATCAATTTGAAGAGAATCTATACTTGTTATAGTTCTCAATTTATTTAGATTTGATCTATTTCTCTGTGGAGATATTGGAAAATACACACATATACGTAATTGCATATATACATATATGTATATGTATTTACACATGCACACTCACATATATAAAGTATGTATCTATTTCCTATCCGTAATTGTGTTTATATGTATATATGAAATGTAAGGGCATTTACATTTCATTTTCTAATTGTTGCTGTTAAATAAGTTTTAATGTTTTCAATAAATGTAGGTAGATAGCAGTGTGAATAACAATTGGATTCCTAATTTTTTAACTCTTAATTTTCTTATCTAATTATACTGGTTACCACCTCTAGAAGAATATTGAATAGAAATAGTCTTGTATTATACATTGTGATCCCAGGAGGAAAGTTTACAGTATTTCAATGTTTGCCACTAAGTGTGTCTGTGTATTTGTTCCTCTTTAATTATCCTTAATGTTCTTAGGAGAGTTCCTTCTGTTTTGAAGAGTTTTGTTTAATTTTATTTAAATCATAACTGCACATGAATTTTATGAAATTTGTAACCAAAAGTATATCAAGACATAGTCTATTTTAACATCCTCTTGTCTACATTCAACCCATAAATCACTTCATCATGAATCAGTTGGAGTAGGATACAGTAATTTAAAATTATTGGTCAATTATAATTCGTGTTCTAGACATTGTTCTAAGAATCTGTCAACAACAACAATGGAAACAACCGTGATTAGATTAAAAACAATACTACTAGACACTATTTCTCACATGCTATATGTGAAGATTATAGAAACTCATTACAATCCTGGTTTGCTAACCCTCACATCATTCAAGAATTAGGTATTTCTACTTTCTATTTTTTTTCTGATAAGGCAATTATTACTCAGAAAAACTTTGCATATCAGCTAAAGCATCAATTTACTTCAAAGGATGATTGATATGGATGCAAATATAACATTAAAACTAATTTGAAAAAGCAATAAATAAAACTACCAAATATGTTTATTACATGGTAAAATTTATGAGGCATTGTTGTCTTAGAAACTTGGCTTTAGTTAGGCAGGCCTAAATAAAGTAGTTCCTAGTGATCGAGGTGTTTGGTCTTTTCAGCTGGTCACATGCAAGATAGTCCAGCTTTTTTCCCTGTAGCAAATGTTTCTCTGCAGGGGCAGCAACCATCTATGTTCTGTTTTCCATAAGTATGCCAATTGGCATGTGGGGAGATCTTTATATACAAATCACTTCTATTTCTTAATACTATAATACTTAATAAAATACCCTAAGATTTTATTAAATTGTGATTCACTGAGAATGAGTTAAAAACATACATGGGAAAAAAAATAGTACTCTTTAGAAATACTTTTCACAAAGTTCTCCTCTTCTTCTTCATTTTTTTTTTTTAGAGAGATTTTTGTTATAGGGCGTGGGTACTTGCCGAAGAGACAGAGAGAGGCAGAGAGACAGAAAGCAAGAAGTCATCTGCTGGTTGGGGAGATGGCCATGCGGTAATCCCTTTGCCTCCATTCTCCTCTTGGGATCTTGGGTATGCACACACATGCACTTAGCATCAGTTTTAAGCTGCCAGGTCTGGGACTTGAACCTCAGTTAATTGTGTGCGAGTCCAGCGACTTACCCATTATATCATCTGCGTATTTCTTTTCTGTTTTTTAAAAAATTATTTTAGTAGGGCTATTAAATAATACACTAGAATATAGTAGTTGTGCCCCCTTTACAGATGAGAAAGTTAAGGTTCACTGTGGTCAGATGTTTTTCTGACTTTCCAAATTTAAAGGTTTAACAAATTTTAATCTAAAATTAGTTCCATTAAATTTGATATATTATGTGGAAATTAATGGGAAAGGAATAAAAGAGGGGAGGAAAGTTCATTTTACATGGTTTTATTGAAATTAGCCTACAGTGACCTTGAGCTTTTATCTCAAAGCTATTATTAATAAAGCCCCCACTGACAAAAAGCACTTGAAATCCTATCTTTTGGTCAATTTCAATCCCAGGCATTATCACTTGTTGGTTGTTCCTTTGCGTAGGGTTCAAGGATGCTGTTTTCACTATTTAATTCAACAGCAGCATTTATTCTGGCTATGCAGCTTTTATGAAATATAGAAATATTTCCAGGATTGACCACATAGGATTTGTCATAGCAAGCACTTACGATTCTGTTTTCTCCTTTTTTTTTATAAATTGGTTTTCTTCGCCTGAATTATCTGTGCTCATTTACATGAAGAGCAACAAATTTTACTTCTCAAAAGTACAGCCCTTCCTAGTCCACCAAAGTACTTCCGACAGAGTGCCAGGATGACCTATCGCCCACACTTTCTCCAACTCTGATTCCATCATGCCTTCTGCCCAAATTCTTCAATGGTTTTCTTTCTACTAAATAATATCTAAACTCCTTGTCTTGACATATCTCCTGTC
>NW_006205418.1:1172470-1240810 GCF_000334495.1 Tupaia belangeri chinensis | reverse complement strand
GTCTGCTTTCCATAATTTTATATCCTGTGACTCTCTCCCTCAAAACTCACGCTTTAGCAAAGCTGAATAACCAGTAGTTTCTAGTAGTTTCCAGCATGTACCTTGTTCTCCAATTTCTCTTGCATTTGTAGATGTTTTTCTCTCTGATGTTAGTTTCCTCTCTCCAGCTTTTTCCTGTTAGTTTCTATCCAGAACTACTCTAGAACACATCTAGCTACCACAATTCTCTGTTAGATTCCCTCAGGTATTCCATTTGCTGAACAATCATTTAGGCATCACTGAGTTTCAGATATTGTATTTAGGTCTAGAGAGACTGGAGTTCTACGGTTCAATTTATAAACTAGAAACACAGCTTCTGTTGTAATGGAAACCCCAGTCTAATTAGGATAAAAACAATGTTTTAAGTGTAGAGATACAGGAATCTTTTAGTGGTTTATTCCCTGCTTCAAGTCAATGTTTTTTATATAAATTCTTTCTTGTTTAGTTACTAGCATGGTTTCACTCCCTTGTTAGACACTAACCAGTAGAATAGGGAGCCACAGAAGCTTTGGAAGCACACGTAGAACCTTGAATGTAATGACTAATAGAGAATGGAGTTTCAGGAGAGTATGGCTTGTCTGTTTTGGTTTTTGTCATAGGACATCTGTGCTCACTGGAGAGAGACAGAGAGACACAGAGAGAAGAAAAGTGAGAAATTACCCTGTAGGAGAGATGGCCACACCACAATCTCTTCTCTTCCATTCTCCTCCTGGGATTTTGGGCATGCACACATACACACACACCTGGTGTGATTTTTAAGCTGCTAGGTCTGGGACTTGAACCATGGCACTGCCCTTAACCACCATGCCACCTGCTGGCCCCACAGCAGAGCTTCTTAATGGAAATACTCCTAGACCATTAGTAACCATAATTTCTGGCACTCATTACTTGCTCATTGAATGAATAAATAAGATAAATTATTAAGAGTAATAGTTTCCTATGTTCAAAAGCCTGCAGAGTAGGTAGAGAAGTATTCATTATTCCCATTCAGCAGATAGGGATATGCAAGGACCACACAGTGCTGTAGCAGTAAAATTTGATGCTCTGTGATGCAATCCCACATGGGAAGGTTCCCAACTCAAGTCTGGAGACTTCTCTGAGTACACACGTCACATGGTCTGAGGGTGGCTGAAGGCGGGGGTGGATTGCAGTGACAGTGCCCTTTTTGAAGTGCTGTCCCCCTCTCTCTTATTTTTTTCACACATTCATGGGAAAAAAATAAACTTATAACAAACACAAAATAAATAAGGATATGAAAGATAAATTTGTCAGATCAATTTACCAAGATCATTTAATAGTTATTAGACAATTTTCTTCATGCTTAAATTTTTCAAAAAATGTGCAAAAGAAAAAAATTTTCTTTACTTCATAGGTGCTGAGAAGTGGTTCAGTTTCTCTCTCTCTCTCTTTATTAAATTCATTCATTTATTTCCTCCATGAATGTGAGAGAGAACGACAGAGCCACGAACAGGGTCGCAATGTGGCGATTGACCTCCAGATCATGGACGTGTGCATGCCTTTGCCCCTACAGCACCGCCCTCTCCCCCCACATGTACTCGGGGAGGGCTCTACATACAAACATGAAACCTTCCCTGGGGCTCAGCCTTACAGACTATCCACCTTATCACTGCTACAACTGAGCTACCACCTGGCCCTGAATGTCCCTTCATTTTTGAGGAAGTATGGAAAAAATAAGTAGGTAGCTTGAAAATCTAATCTAAAGCCTTCCTTCTACTTGACAAAAGTGAGAATACCCAGCAAGGGCAGCATAGCAGACTGGGTTTCTCCACCTCCGTGCAGCTTTCCTCTACCCCTGTCCTGATTCCTGTGGGTGGGGATCCTGACTCCCACAGCCACAGGCTGCATTCTTCTGTCCCCC
The DNA here is from genome assembly GCF_000334495.1 of Tupaia belangeri chinensis. Taxonomy (NCBI): domain Eukaryota; kingdom Metazoa; phylum Chordata; class Mammalia; order Scandentia; family Tupaiidae; genus Tupaia; species Tupaia belangeri. The sequence continues at coordinate 1,238,892 of NW_006205418.1, read as the reverse complement.
ATGTCTACTGCTCGGTTGGGTTTATCTGATGGGAGATACTAGTAGCAACACTAACTGAAAGAGAAGAGCCAGGGCACCTCCTAGCCTTCCTGTGTGCACAAGGAGCAGCCCTGGGAGCAGCTGGTCTCTCTGACTTCACCGTCTGCCACACGGGCTTGTCAGGTCCCAGAGTCCACCAGGGTACCCCACAGGGACCTTGGACTCTGGTTATTTTGCCTCCTGCATTTGCCCTTCTTTACCCTAGAACTCAATGGGTCCCAGCTGTTACTAATCTCTTGGTTAATTCATTTCAGTTTCTCCATTGGCTCTGCAACCTAAATTTTGTCTACTGAAAATAGTCGACGATACCTGATTTCCTGACGGGACTCTATTGAACCAGGTTAAGGTTATCAACACTCTTTGAAGCTGGGTTAATATTCAAATGTATTCTGAGGTTGGCAGATGACAAATGAGCAAAGTGGGAAGGTGTAGAACAATGCATTCCTAATAGAAGAAAGACAGGAAAGGGCCCATAATGATAAATGGCACCTGTCGGCCTCAGGCTTGGACGGCAGCAGGGAGGGGCAGAGGAGGGAGACCTGCAGTGTGCTCAGGACGTGCAAACTCTCTGTACTCCGGATAAGCTCCACTCCCACTGTATCCAATCCAGGGTGATTGTCAGAAACACAGAATCTGGCGTCCCACTCTGGACCTACCAAATAGGAATCTGCATTTAAACAAGGTGCCCAGGAGACTGACAGACACTCAACACCTAGGACAGAGGCTCTCTTGCTAAAAGCATCCTTCAGCTCCAGCCAATAACTGTTATGGACAAAAGTGCTCCCTACATAATCAAGAGAAACTCAAAATTAACAAAATATGTGCATGAAATTCTTTATTTTCAAATGCAGGACTTTTTGTATTTTTCGGTTGTCAGGACAAATAGGACTCATCTCTGTGCCTTCGAGGACCAGCATGTCCAGTGGCTGCACATGCTCAAAGGAACAAGGTGTGGACCAGCCCCTGTGGCACGGTAGTAACAAGGCACTCCTCAATGAGGTACCACGCAGGACACTCCCACATCAGGGTCCCGTCTAGGCTGCACAGATTGTGACATGCAGAGCCCGCAGGAGATGATTTTTTTTTTCTCTCTCTTTTGTAGAAGATATAAACAAACAAGAAAAGAAAAGAAATGAAGCCTGGGACACACACCAGTAAAGTAAATGGGACCTGGGCATGTTTTTATCTTACTGAAATTTACTTCTGCCTTGTTTTTTTCCTCGCATGGATAGGAAAACTGGCTCACAGAGCAGAAACAGTAGCTGGAAGACTCACAGCACACAAGATGCCCAGAAGGACTTCATGAAGCCCCAGGTGCCCCTTTTCTCTTGCTTCTGAATTTACTGGCTCGGTACCCTGATGACCTGCGATCTATTGGAGGACTAAAATCCTGGGTTTCTTCCTTTATCCCCCAAACACAGCAACAGTTAAGTGTGGAAACTTCCTCATTGTTCGCAAAGTAGACATTTAATTACCAGGAGCTTCTGTGTTCCCACAGCAGGATGCATAAAACGAAATAAAGCATAATTGAGGCAGTGCGTCTGGTTCGGAAATTAGAACTCCAGCAAGGAAGGGCATGCGGGGAGCCAGATGGCGTGGAGCATAAGGCTGCCCGTCGTGGTGAGCCGTTTCCAACTCAGGCGGATCTCATTGGGAGCTGATTTGTTCGAGGTTGGGCTGCCCCTGGGCCAGGCCCCTGGCTCTCTGGGGATTGTCTGCCCTGTTTTAACACTCTCCCTCCAGCAGATATTTGTTTAGAGGCTAAGATGGCTCAATGGCTAGGGAGCAAAATTGCCAAATATTCAGGAACTCCTTGAAAGTCCATGGACAAAGATGTTCTAGAAAAGAAGAGCTCTGGGGTGCTTGATCTACCTGGTGTAGCGTATTTAAGAGCCCACCTGGGTCCTGGAAGAATATTCAGAGTACAGTGTGCTCCACCATGTGCCCTGGGATTATGAATTTAGACTCCTGTTCATGCTTACTCTATACTCGATTCTCTACTCTCCATATGTCATGTGAGAGCTTGAATGGCACATGGGCAGAGGGGTCCAGCCCTTCAAGCCATTGCTAGCTGCAGCTTCCTTCTCAGGTCACTTGCCTCTCTTCTTTATACATACATTTGTCTATAAATCAGAGGTGTTCTTGCTCCAAGGTTGGCCTCATCTTCCAATTCCTTTTCCTGCTATTAAGGATGTATTTAGTTTCTCTTTGAATGAGTACTTATTAAGCAACTGTGGTATGCCCAGCACAATATTAAATGCTTTTAGAACTAGAGGAGTGAATAAGATGGTTAATAAGCATACAAATACATGAGACAGTTTGAAAAGGGGTAGTTTTGGGCAGGCATGTGCCCCCCCCACACACACACCCCTCAGATTCTAGAATAGAAAGCAATATGGACAGGGGTCACTACTTTAGTTCAGATGACCAAGTGGGACCTTTCTGAAGAGGGGACAGTTGAGCTGAGGCCACAGTAATGAGGAATCCAGGAATACGAAGATGCAGAAATAGTGCAGAGGGAACTACTCCACGTAGCCAGGAGGTCACAGGGAAGGATTCAGACGTGAAAATGACCCTGCGTCCACATGTGCTGGGGAATGAAGAGAAGGATGGGTGATGGGACAGGAAGTGGTCTCAGGGGCTGCGTCAGAGGACCCTGCAGACCAAGGCAAGGTGTTAGTCTAATTGCAGTGAAAGTACTATAGAAGACCTGCATTCCCAATCTAATTTGTACTTTAGAAAAGATCACTCAGGCTGTGAGGGGGAGGGTGAACCGCACGTGGACAAGAATGGAGTGAAGCTGGCAGTTAGGAGGCTGCCACTGAAGTTGTATGAGAAGGATAGTGGCCTGGCGGGGATGGGAGCAGTGAGGAGAAAACGGGACTTGGGATGTATTCTGGAAAAAGCTTCACTCCGGGCAGCCCCCGCTTCGCCTATGCCATCCTTGTTGATAATTTTGTTTAACTCCCGGCAAGTGCTGAATATGTGAGTCCTTTTCAGTGCAGAAAGCAATGATTCAAGCAATATGGCAAAGCAGACTATTTGATGTATTAAGAACACTCACTGGTCAATGATCAATATGCTCTCTGGAAACTTGCGTCTGCTGATATTTCTGTCATCGTGTGTGTGGAGACGAGAACAGGATCCACAGTGCAGACTGCAGAGAGCACACGTGGAAATGTGACCGCTGTGCTGGAGAAAAGCTCTTGGGGTGGGAGAGGCGAGCTGACGCTACGTGGAGAAAGAGGCAACCTGTCTGCACCTGAGTGCCAAACTAGGACCACTATTGCCTGGTGCTGCTCTAGGAAGGCCCATAGACTGAGTGGCTTAAACAGCAGACATTTCTTGTCTCACAGTTTTGGGGACTTCAAATCTGAGATCAAGGTGTCAGGAGAGTTGGCTCCTTCTGAGGACTGTGAGCAAGAATCTGTTCTAAACCTCTCCTCAAGCTTCTGGAAGTTTCTGGGCCATCTTGTGTTCCCTGGAGATGGAGCCTAATTCCAACCTCTGCCTTCATGCTCACACGGCATTCTCTCTGTGTGCATCTATCTCCAAATTTCCCTTCATAAGACAAACAGCAGTCACACTGGATTACAGTGCCCCCTAATAATGCTATTTTAACTTTACTACATCTCCGAAGATTTCAGATACAGTCATATTCTGAGGTTTTGTGAGTTAGGAGATCAACATATCTTTTTGGGGGAGCAATATTCAGCCTGCAACAAAGACTAATTGGTAGATGTTGCTGAGAGGTAGATTTTGTTTTAATCCAAAGACCAAGTTTTCAACAGTCAGGATTTCTCAATCCTAAAGAAGGTCTGTCTTCCTTGATAGTGAATTCCCAGTGCTGGGAGGTTTTCAAGGAGAGTTTAAAGAATATTCAGCCAAAGATGTTGTGAGAAAGGATGCTTACATTGCATTAAAAGATGGATCGAAATAATCTCTACAGCTCTGAATGAAGGCATTTTTTAATCATAAAAATCTTATGAAGTTATGACATGGATGAACCTGGAAAAATATCAAGTGAAAAGAGCCAGAAAGGAAAAGCCACATACTGTATGATTCTATTTACAAAAAATGTCAAAAAATAAGCAAATTTATAGGTGCTGAAAGTACAGTAGACTAGTGGTATCCAGAGACCAGGGAAATGGAGAGTGATTGCTAATGGGTATAGGGATTCTTTTTGGGGTGGTAAAAATATCCTGAAATTAGATAGTGATGGTGGTGGCACAGTTATGAAACTATACAAAACCCCACTAGATTGCAGACTTAAGAATGAAGAACCCGGAGTCCTGCAGGTGGCGAGGTGGTGCAGGGTGCTGGACTCCCACTTGGCTGACCGCAGTTCAGGTTTCGGACTTGGTGACTTGTTTCTCACTCTCTCTCTCTCTGTGCATGTCTCTCTCTGGTCAAATTAAAATGAATAAAGTTAAATAAAATAATTCTTTTTAAAAAATGATTACTTTGCATCAACTGGAGGTAGGATGATTAAGGTGCCTGAATCCTACAGGACTGACTTTGTGGTTTGAGGTCTGGACACAACAGCTTGGGAAACACACTGGGCACATGCATGCATGTCCAAAATCCTGTGAGGAGAACAGAGAAGAAGGGATTCTGGTGTGGTCATTACCCCCTGCGGGATGATTTCTCACTTTCCCTCTGTCTCATTCTCTCTGTCTCTCTCTGGAGTGAGTGCGTGTACCCTATAGCAATTTCTTTTTAAAAAACAGTGAATTTTAAGGTAATTAGATATAATTTTAACTATATCTAATTAAAAAAAGAAAACATCTCAGAGGTGGGCATTGTTGTTCCTGTTTTATAGATGACAACATTTAGACTTAGATTAAGAACATAAGTCATGTTCAAATGGCAAATGGCAGAGCTAGGATTTATATTATCTTTATTTTTTTCTACTCAGAAATTAAGCTTCTATGGGCTGCCTGTTTAGTATTTGATCAAAATAGCTGATACTCCACTTCCTTGATGATATTCTCTAGTTCAGCCTGTCCAGTTATTTAAATTATTATTTTTTAAAGTGTATTCACTTCTTTTATGAGCAACAGAGACAGAGAAAGAGAGGCAGAGAGACAGCACAGCCAATAGAATCTTTTTTTTTTTTTTTTGGAGAGGTTTTTCGCTATAGGGTGTGTGCGCTCGCCAGACAGACAGAGAGACATAGAGACAGAAAGAGAGAAATCACCCCTCAGGGAGGATGGTCACGCCGCAATCCCTTCTCCTCCATTCTCCTCTCGGGATCTTGGGCACGCATGCACATGCGCCCGGCGTGAGATTTAAGCCACCGGGTCCGGGATGCGAACCGCGGTCGACTACGTGGGAGTCCAGCGACGTAGCCATTACACTAACTGCTGGTTTCCAGTCAATAGAATCTTGACACTATAGTCCATTTCCAGCTTCAGCCAGCCCCACATCATGGGCACCTAAGTGCCTGGCCTACTTAGGAGGACCCATTTTATTATACCACAGCCTGACCCCTGTTTTAAGCTGTCCTAGGCTTAAAATATTGACATAAAATTTTCTTTTTCTGATGGTATGTGAGATACCTGATACTGTACCAAAGAAGAAGGAGTAGTGAGACAAGGGTGGTTACTTGGGCTGGTAGGTGGTGTGTAAAGGCTGGATCCCAGGTAGCCAACTTCAGGGTTGGAGACCTGGATCAGCAGATTGTGAGTGTGTGCTGGGCACAGGTGCATGTGTGCCCAAATCCCGAGAGGAGAATGGAGAAAAGATTGCAGTGTGCTCCTCTCCCCTGAGGGTTGATTTTTCACTTTCCCTCTTTCTCTGCTGCTCTCTGATGAGCACACGTGCCCTTCAGCAAAATAATAATAATAGTAATAATAATAATGGTAATAATAACAACAAACAGTGGCTACTAATTAAGATATAATTTCCTAAAATTAGCATGTATGTGTGTATGTGTGTGTGTCTGCTCATATGTATTGTGTAAAGAGGGGGAGGCCGGCATTTTGCAACAAACAGTGGCTACTAATTAAGATATAATTTCCTAAAATTAGCATGTATGTGTGTATGTGTGTGTGTGTCTGCTCATATGTATTATGTAAAGAGGGGGAGGCTGGCATTTTGGCCTTGCATTGGTTTCCTATTGTTGCATAACAAAGTACCACTAAATTAGCAGTTGAAGACAACACACCCTTATCTTTTTTTTTTGTAGAGGTTTTTGTTATAGGGTGTGTACCCTTGCCAGAAAGACAGAGAAAGACAGAAAGCGAGAAATCAATGCCCAGGGGGATGGCCAGCCCTTCTCCTCCATGCACATGCACCCAGCATGAGTTTAGGCCACTGGGTCCAGGACTCGAACCGCAGTCGACTACATGGGAGTCCAACGACATAGCCATTACGCCAGCTGTTGGTCCCCAGCACACCCTTATCACTACCTGGGTTCCTGGGCCTGAGCTAACTGGGTGCTGAAATCTGGGTGTCACCTAGGGCTGCCATTGCATCTGAAGGGCTGTACCTGCTTTGTTTATGCTGGGTCTTGGAAGAACTCAATTCCTTGTGCCTGCAGGTCTGACCTCCCTATGTCTTACTGACTGTTGACTATGGGTATCTTTCAGCTCCTAGAGTTCATAATAGGCTCCTAGTCAAACGGTCCTTTTACAACATGGTGGCCTTTTCTTCCAAAGCCAGAAAGAGAGTCTCTCTGTTCAACAGGACAGTCTTATATGTAATGGAATGTTGTTATGAAAGAGACTATTCCATCATCCTTACTGTATGTGTAATGTAACCTAAGAAAACTCAGCGCATCATATTTATAGTCACACCCACCGACTCTCAAAGGGAGGAGATTCTACAAGGGATATACCCTGGACACAGGAGGAGGAACTGCAGAAGGACGTCTTTGAATTCTGCCTCCCACAGGCACTAAGTTGTGTTGATCTGAAATCACAGCAGCTCGATTTAGTTTCATCACATTTACGGAGTCTACTATTTGGAACACTGCGTGGAAAACCTTCTATGAGATGTGCACAGACAGCACAAGGAGTGGTCACGCCCTCCAAAACGTTCTCCTTATTTCGTTCTGTTCCTTTACAACATACTTTTGTGCAATGTTTGGATCTGACGTCTTCATCTGTAACTGCCAAAAGGCTGAGTGAAATGCTACTTAAAGAGTAGACGTACAAAAATGATCTCCTTTTTCGGAACCCCCAACTGTATTAGTTTGCCAAGGCTTCAACAACAACTTCCTGTCTCAGTTTCAAAGGCCATAAGTCCCCAATAGAGGTGTCGGCAGGGCTGTTTCCTCTAGAGACCTCTTTTTGAGGCTTGCAGAAATAGCTGTCTTCTGCCTGTCTCTTCATGTGATCATTTCTCTGTGTGTGTCTGGGTCTTAATTCCCTCTTCTTATAAAGCACAGCAGACATATTGGGTTAGGGCCGACCCTAAGGCCCTCATTTTAACTTAATTACTTCTTTTTTTTTTTTTTGAGAGGTTTTTGACATAGAGCATGTGTGCCCAACAGACAGACAGAGAGAGACAGAGAGACAGAAAGTGAGAAATCACCCCCAGGGGGCATGGCCAAGCCACAATCCCTTCTCCTCCATTCTCCTCTTGGGATCTTGGGCATGCACGCACACACGCCTGGCATGAGTTTTAAGCCACTGGGTCCGGGACTCGAACTGCGGTTGACTACGTGGGAGTCCAGTGACATAGCCATTACGCTAACTGCTGGTCCTAACTTAATTACTTCTTTAGAGGCCCTAGGTCCAAACACACTCAGTTTCTGATGCATGAGAGCATTAGGACTTCAACAGACAGATTTTGGGAGGACACAGTTCGACTCATAACACCAGCCAAATGTGATGCACTTAGAAGTGGTATTATTATCCTCATTTTATTCAGGAAAAAGTTAGAACACAGAAAATAGCTCAAGGTCCAACAACTACTAAGGGGCCAGAGAGGCTTTCGAGCCCAAGCTGCAAAGTTACGTTTTTTACACCCTTCCAAGTGCCCCAAAACTGCATGGCAGGTTGAAACTTACCTCTGAGATCTTAGAAGAAAAGCTATTAAGTTTGGACACAATGAAGAAAACCTCAGAAGGCTTCATTAAATCTGCAGCTCTTTTTGGGGATATGAAATTATCCTTGCTTTCCCTGCTGCATGAATGCTATTCAAAGACTTTTTGTTTTACCTCATCCTCTTGTTTTATGATGAATTTGTGCGTGAAAAGACTCATTAAGGACATCATTATTCTACATTTATCAGTAATGAACTGTCTGTGGCACCTATTAGCGGCAAAATGGTCCAAGTCCCTTTTTGTATCTGCCCACATTCTTCTTCATTATTTACTGCTCTGCTCTCATCCATTTAAAACAGATTTGACTGGGTGCAATTTTCCCCCAATTGTTCTTTTATTTGAGAGACAAATATTAATAGAATTCATAATCCTTGAGGAGTCCACCCTGAAGGTTCCAATATGAAAATGACTTTTTGATTTTTAATTTTGGCAAGGGGCAGGGAAGCTCAGCTTGAGAACTTACTATGTAGCAGACCTTTTGCATTCCTTTTTACACTGAACTTTCAGAAGAACTCATAGATGAGTAGCAATGTCCCCATTTTATCAAAGCGATTCCAGGTACAAGGTTGATAGCTTTGGTTTGGTTGTCCATCTGGTACTGAAACCCAGCAAGGACTCCCTAATGTATTTTCTAGGGTTCCTTAAATATAAAGTCCATTTTGTAATGGCCCAGAGTAAGGAGTTAAGTCTTTAGACTTTGGGTATGATAATGACCAACATGGACCATGAGTGAGGGTCCTTTGACCTTTAACGCTCTCACTTAAAGGAAAGATAAGGTTTTCATTTCAGTAAGTAAGATGTTTTGTATGCTGGAAGCTGCTGGTTGTGAGCCCAGAGACTCCAGACTGGATGGCTCCAGACACCTAAAGAGAAATTTGATTATCACAGGTCTCAGCAATCAAGAATGCTCACCAGATAATCACACCCTCTTGAACCAATCACTGAACTGATCATGCGCCTGGGACCTCTGCCCCTAATTTTGCCCTTAAAACTGCATGTGGGGAACATCTCAGGGAGACCGAGTCTTTTCAGCATGAGCTGCCCACTCGCCTTCGCACTTTGCAATAAAGCTGTACTTTCCTTCATCACACCATGGGCCGATGGTTTGGTTTTACAGCGCTTGGGTGAGTGAACCTGATTTGAGTTTGATAACAGTATTAAGTCCACTCTTCAGGGTAAGGCCTATCAAAGATTATGTTGCAGTCTAGGGTTTCTCCAGCTTCCACAGTCACGCTGGTCCCAGTGTATCCAGACACAGACTAGACCTGGAGCTTATTAAAAGTGTGAGCAGTTCTGCAAACCCCACAACACCTTTTGCTTAACTTAGTTCATTCTGCTGGTGTTTTATTATGCAAATAGCTCCTTTTGGAGTCTGTCACCTTTTATGCAAGAAAAGAGGTTCTTTTTGAAAAAACATCCTCATTTCTTTAGTATCTCTGCAGTTTTTCTTCAGAACTCCATCCCTAATAATTAACATTCCTTAGGAGGCCTTGGTGCAGTGTTCTCAGTCTCTACCCTGATGCCTGCAGGACTTTAACATTCAAACTCTCGGTTTCTCCTCATCTAGCCAGCTGAGAGTTACACCAAGTTTTACTGAGGTAGGAGACAAGGACCCGAAAAGTATAGTTAGGGTATAGGCCCAGAATGAAATCACAAATGGTTAAGTTTTAAAGATGAAGACAAAGCAATTTGGTGGCTTTATCTGGAAGACAGCTTACAACACTGATTGACCTAGACAGCATAACCTAGACCTTAAACAATGGCTTTTCTCCAGGCCCCACCACACTCTGAGAAGGAGATAAGATAATGGCTGTTATGGCCCTAAGCTCCTGACCTTTATCCCCACTTCAAAATTAGAAGAATAACGGGGCCCATTAAGTGTGTGCCCTGCTCGGACTCCATCAGGAGCCCCACCTAGAACAAGTGCAGACAGAGCCCTTGGGACCACTATAAAACCCCTAGCCTCAGTTCTTCCTCCACAACCCATCTCGGGACCCCTGCCTTCTTGGGAGCACTGTTCTTCCCTTTCCCCTGTCCCTAAACTGGCCACCTTAGGAACCCGCCTCTGTGTCCGCCTCTCTAATTCTGTGAGAAGAGAACTTGTGTCCTACGGTGGGGGCTTGACCTAATCACCCTATTTTCCTGCATCATTTCCTGTTACTGGCTGAGAGTGGGGGAACACAATTTGTGAGTAGTAAACCAGTTCTTAAATGCAATTTCAAAACGTGACACACAATTTTTTATATGTGTTTGTCCTGCCTAAACAGGTTCATGCTTATTTTCTGCCACATATTGTATTATCTCAGGACCTGAGTCTTTCTGGGTCTAAACTGAGACTTTGTCCTCTCGAAATGTTTAGTTACGCAGATCAGTGGATTTCCTTCTTCAGATTTTAATTACAGAAAACTAATTCAAAGTGCCTTAAACAAAGGAGTCTTTCAAACACTGAGAATGCATTTTAAAAGATTTTATTTTAACTAGTCTGTAACACCTAGGATTATGAAGAGTAGGGACATAGTAAATACTTTTAGGGCATTTGAAGAGTAAGTCATAGCTTTGAATTCTTAATTATTGATTTATTTATTCCATGAGTGAGAGAGAAAGAGAGAGACAGACAGCACTTTTAACAGGGTCTTGACACAGTGATCTACTCCCAACTTCAGCCCACCCTGAACCACGGACGTATGCATGCCTGGCATACTTGAGGTGTCTGAACAAGAACATGGAACCTGCCCATGTGACTCAGGCTTGCAGAGGGTCGTGTTTTACTGTGACACCACTCTCTGGACCATATAGTAAATATTTTTAACTGAACTCATACACGAAATCATAGATCTCTCTCTTACTCTTTACAAATGATCATTCAGTGATCTCAGTAAAAGCCCATTGAGCATCTCCAACCGCAGAAAGGCCTTCGCAACGCAACACAAATCTAAAGTTTTCAAAACGTCGTGCAGAAGCAGGATGGGCTCAGGACCCAAACGCACAGAGCAATAATTGCTGAATTTAACTCTACAATCATAGGGAATCTGCAGCTTCCTACATGTGGGAGGTCAGAAAAAAAACTTTAAAAATTATGTTAATTTAACAAAATATGAAGCGAAGGACTTAAGAATTAGTTGTTAACCAGCCTTTTTTTCACTAGGTTGGGGCCCCTTTTAAAGTATTCTATGGTTTTCCTGGGCCGGCAGGTTGTGTGGTGGTTGAGGCGTAGAATTCCCACATGGTTGATCATGGTTCAAGTCCCATACCTGGCAGTTTGCTTTCTTACTTTTTCTGGTCAGTGCAAGTGCCCTGTAGAAAATTAAAAAAAAAAAAAAAAGATAAATAAAACCTTAAATAATTCTTTTAAAACATGCAGTACTTCTGTTACCTATTTAGTTCTTTGTCAATATCTATCCTCCTTGTAAAAGTCTATGAACAATCAAGAGCTCTGCAAGTGCTCCTGTGGGTAGCTGAATAAATGGATGGTCCACACAACCAAGACCCGATGGTGAGAAAGAGCACAGGCTATCAAAACTTTTTACGGTTTTTATATTTTCATGGATATACTGTTTTAAAAATATATAGTTATGACTATAATAGTATAAACACAAATATATAGATAAAAATATAGTAATATCTACCCGTACAAATTAAACATATTTGGGCGAGGGGTAGGACGATTGCCTAAGCACCACAAATTCAAGTAATTCTAAATAATGTGAGCCAAATTCTTACAGATTTCAGGGTGACTTTAAGGACAAAAACCTCAAATGGGGAGGGGCATTTCATAATCACTAGTCAAAGTTTTAGCCTTGTCAACACTACAGCGAAAAGTCTTGTAAACCAGTGATTGGCTCCATTCTATGATAAGGGGAGCAGAATGACCTCAAAGTCATTTGGGGTCTCTGTAGGAGACAATGACTCTGACAGATTATTATAACTACTAACGAAAATTAAAAGAAATATTTATTTGAGTAATAAGAATGTCCATAACCTAGAGTCCGATGTGTAGTGGTGGCATCTCGAATTATTTTAGTTGTCTTATCTTAGAAGTTCAATGCTGGGGTGGAGGTGAGCCCAGAGTGCATGCGCCATAGATTTTCCCTTTCTGTTGCCTGGGTTGTTTCCTTAATAGCCTCTCACCTCCATTTTGGGCCATATGGGGTCTCTATTTTTCTCATTTCACAGTCTTTGAACTGTCACAATAAATAAAATATTTAAGACTTATTTAAAAACATTTTAATACATAGTATACCACATTTATTTGTTTAATTTATTTTTAGAGAGATTTTTTTCTATAGGGTGCATGCACTTGCCAGAGACAGAGACAGAGAGACAGAAAGCAAGAAAATACCCTCCCAGGGGGAAGGCCATGCCACAATCCCTTCTCCTCCATCCTTTCAGAGTCTTGGGCATAAACACACACATGCGCCCGGCCTGAGTTTTAAGCCGCTGGGTCAAGGATTTGAACCATGATCGACTACATGGGAGTCCAGTGACATAAACTTTATGCCATCTTCTAGTCCCAGTATACCACATTTATAAAAGGAAATTTCATATATGTGTACATTTTGGTAATCATACAAACACCCAAACCTAAATAAGTAACAACATTTTCAAGCATTTACTCTTTCTCTCATTGATGGCATCTTCCTCCATTTTTGCAAGGAGTAACCACTTCCTCGACTTTGCTCATCAATTATTTATTTTCTTTCCAGCTTTTCTAAATATATAAAGATCCCTACAAAGTATATGACTTAGTTTTGTCTCTTTCTGAACTTTGTTGAAGTGTACATTTTCATGAACATGAGCTTCTAGACCAGCAGGCAGTGTGGTGGTTAAGGAGCTGGATTCTCACATGGCCAACCACAGTTTGAGTTCTGGACTGGCAGCTTGAACCTCACACAAGGCACACGTGCGTACGTGTGCACGATCTCGAGAGGAGCCTGGAGGAGAATGGATTGTGGCCTGGTGATCCCCCGAGGGGTGATTTCTCGCTTCCTGTCTCTCTGTCTCTCAGAAACAAAAGAGTAGAAGAGTAGAACCAAGACAAAGGAGGGTAAGAGAGATGGGAACATAAAGTTGATGAATGAAAAAATGATGAACTATGATTGCTCAGTTAGAAAAAACTCTAATGTCTTACAGGTCAATAAACTCATAAACTTTAGGATTATAGTTTCTACTGGAAAGAAATAGTTTGCATACAAAATTATTTGCAGTTTATCATCCTTCAAAAATGAATATTTCACAGAATGAAGCACCTGATCAACAGTAAATAGGGGGACCAACAGGTGGTGTGACGGTTATGTCACGGGACTCCCACATAATTGACCAAGGTTCAAGTGGGTGGACCCAGCGTCTTAAAATTTAGGCAAGTGCATGTGCGTGTGTGCCCAAAATCCCAAGAGAAGGATGGAAGAGAAGGGATGTGGGCTTGACTATCCCCCCACCCCTGGGGGGGGATTTCTTGCTATCTGTCTCTTTGGTGAGTGCACATGCCCTATAGCAAAATCTCTCTTAAGAGAAAAAAAAACAGTAAATAGGAAGTTAAATGAAAATTGCCCTATATGACCCTTTGTGGGCTCATTAAACAAGGTTCCAGGACAATGTTGGAAGCCTCCTCTTTCCGCCTTAGTATTAGTATCTTCAAAATTGTGGGTATTTTCATCTTATCAATTTCAAATAAGTAGAATCATAATATAAGAACTCTAATGTTACATGTAGTTGCATCGTGTTTCTGAGTTAATCGATGTTGATATTGATATTGATAGCTACAGCTCATTTATTTTAAATAGATGAAAACTGACAGCTTACTTATAAATACGTACTTTTTCTTTTCTATTTTTTTTTGGGGGGGGCGGTTAACCAGAGGAAGAGAAAGGGAGAGAGAGATATTACTACCTCACCCACTCCCATGGGAATGGCCATGCTGCAATCTGTTCTCCACCATTCTCCTCTTGGAATTTTGGGCACGAGTACACATGTGCCCAGAATGTTTCTCAGACTATCAGATCTGGAACTCAAATTGCACAGTCAGTCATGTGAGATAAAGCTGCCTTAACCTCTAGGCCACCTGCTGCTCCCATAAATATATACTTTTACTTGAATCTATTTCCTCCAGTATTACATGTTTTCTCACACATCATACTTTAAATCATTATACAGTTTGAAAATGTCATATTTTTCAACTCTTAGTTATTAGCTGCCAAGGTGCAAATCCTGACTTTGGCAGATACGAAATCTTTCTCTGCCTTTGCTTTATCATCCATAGACTAGGATGGTAATAGTGCCTACCTTCTATTGAAAGTGTGACTACAGAGTGGAGACACATGAACTTAGTTTGTAGAAACAGTCACTAAATACTAGTGTTTTATGTTGTTTTCATTTTGTCATGTAAATACCGAAACACCATAAATACTATCAGTAACATGCCTCTCTTTAAGTGGATATTCTAAATGAAGATTTCTATTGTTCTAATGAATATGAAGAAAACATATGTCTTTTGGGTTTGTGATTTGTCATCCATGAGCTCACAAAAGAGAGACCCAGGGAGGTGCCAAGAAATTTGAATTTGGGGGCACCCAAAAGTAATCGTGGGATACTTCCATATTGATCCTTGTTCTGATTCCATGCTTCCCGTCTACATCCTGATTACTATTTGGCCTTGCCTGTAAGTCAGCCCGAGGGCAATAATGATTGGGCACATGGATTTTAAATGTTCCCATCACCGTGATTGTTGCTGCTCATTACAGAACAATTTTCTTCCTTCTCTGTGTGCATGACACATATGAATTTGGTCAATCTGAGTCGTCCATTGAAAGAAGAATTTTTACTTAAGGTGCCAATGTAAATCATATTTCTGAATCTCCAGGGCTCAGGGCTCCACTCTGAAACCTATTGATGAGTGATAACTTGTGAGGAACGTTCCTGTTCAAAGTGTGTCCTTGGACCAACATGAGCAGCACCACTTGGGAGCTTAGTACAATTGCACCACGTCAGGCTCCACTCTAGACCACTGACTCGGAAGTTGTGTTTTATTAAGATCCCTAGGTGGGTCATACATATGGAAGTGGGATAAGTGCTCTCCTAGATGTAAAAGGAGACTCACAGACTCCTTGGGCTGAGCTTCTATCAGTTGAATATAAAGACAAGAAAAGATGTGATGAAGTGGAAGAATGGGAAGTTGAAGTGAAAGAGCAGAAGGCTGGGTTACTCTTCTATAGAGAAAGAACTTGTCGGTGGCAGCTGGGAGCTGATACAGAAACATGTCACAGAACACGGTGAGAGGGGGACTAAGGCTTTGAATGAGCATGGATGTCCATGGCCTCTGGGATAACTGTAAGACATGCAGAGAGGGGTGCACTGTGATTCAGGTGTCAAGGCGTCAATACATGCGGGAAGGGGCCGAAGGTTGCTCGATGACAAGAATGTGAAAGCATAGAAGGAGATATGGCTCAGGGCACAGAGCTTCGGATCTACTTATTAGTCTGGTTTCACACAAGATGGTGGCACCCTCACTTCTCACTGTCTCTCCTCAGTGACAGAGTAGCTTGCACACAGTACATTCCCAATAAACATTAGATGCATGAGTGAGTAATAACGTTAGATAGTGTCTTCAAGGATTCACTAGCCTTAGCGTTTTGCATGTAGTAATTTAGTCTTCACTAACCCCATGATGTAGTTGCTGTTCTTCTCCTTCTCCTTCTTTCTCTTCTTTCTTTACTCCTGGTTCTTCTTCTCTGTGTCCTCCTCCTATTTTCCTTCCTTCTTCTTGCTGTCATTCCCATTGGGTGAATAGGGAGCGAATACACAGAATAACTTATGAAAAGCCACACGACTAGTGAGTGTGACTCTGTGTCTCACCCTCTCAGGGAAAAAAGTAAGCTATAGGATAGTGTTTTTGCACAAACACAAATCAAGAGCAAGAACTATCTTCTGTCTTAGAGAAAATCTATCAGCACACACTTGTGTTTTCTTCATGGTAGTGTGGACCAGTATTGTTGACCAACATCTTAGCATCAAAGCAGCTTTGTAAACCTTTCATTAGAGCAAACAGATGGTGTGGAGGTTGAGGTGGCTGGACCCCGCATTGCTGGTTGCACAGACCCAGGGACTTAAGAAACACCAGGTACCTTTGCGTGTGTGCCCAGAATCCTGGGGGGAGAATGGAGGAGAAAGGACTTGAGGCATGATCATCCCTTTGGGGGTTGCTTTCTCAGTTTCCATTTTTATTTCTCTTTCTCTATCATGCCCTATAGTAGAAAAATTTAAAAACAACAAAGCTCCTATTAAATCCCTTCACTCTCCTCATTACAACACACTTATCTGGTGGAAAAAAAGTTTATAACCTGAACGGAAGGTGTAATCTTATATTTTATTAAAAATAATAATATCTTTTATTTAAAATAATTAAAAATATAAACATATAAATATAATTTCTAAAACTTTTGTTCTATAACAAGTATGTAGAAATAGTCATTCTTTTTCTATTTTTGTCACATCCTTCTCCTCCTCTTCTCCCTCCTCCCTTCACAGATGACACTGCTAAGTCTAGCATTCTTTAATTTTAAAGGATGTCCCATATATTATGAAGATATGTGGGTAAAAAGAAAAGATAATTAGTGGAGAAAGGAAAAATGTAGGTGAAAAATTTTAGAGTATTGTAGTATGTATCAGGACCTATTATTTTGCAGTATAAGGTAGCCTGTGTACTAAAAATATTCAGACCTACTTGCACTCTATAGTGTCCCACTGAGCTATCAATTGCTGCACTTTGGCATGCAGGGCACCATATTAAAATTGTCTGTTTCCTATGAACATGGGCATTTTTTGAGAGCTGTCTGTTTTATTTGGCTCTTTGTTCTTAAAGCCTACAGATACTCTGTTCACACTGGTTTGGTCTTTTTTTTTCAGGCTGTTTTATGTGTTGTTTATCTCTTTACATCTTAACCTATACTTTTTTGATAATAAGCAAAAACACAAACGTTTGCACCCTGATATTGAGTAGACTCTTTCTGTGTTTGTACCCCTTGGTCATAACTGTTCCCCACTTTGATCCTGTGACTCTTTAATAGGCGCCCTACAGCTTCTGTGAAGTATTCGACAGGTCCTATGTGTAATGGTCTCGGGTATTGGCTCTAGTAGTGGGTATGTGAGTGTGTGTGTGTGCACATGCATACATACCTGTGTGTGTGTGTGTGTGAGAAAGAAGAGAGTGAGTAAGACAAAGAAAGAGAGATTTTCCTTTTCCTCCTTATTTTTTAATGCACTCTAAAAAAAACCAAAAGTTTTTAAAAAGTCTGATTGTGAGTAAACATGAAACACCTCCCCTACAAGACCAAATTTCTCCTAATCTTTATAGTCCATTTCTCTAGGTATTTCCTGTCTCTCACATATTACCCTCTTCTTTAATTTAGCTCTGAGGATTTCCCTGAATGAGAAGAGAGTGATTTTTTCGGAAAGCAAAATTTCCCCTTTAACTTCATTGATGCTTTCGCTGTGTTCTTGCAGCGCCAATGGGAAACACTTTCCTCTCCTCCACTGTTCCCAGCTAAGTGCTTCTGACTCCTCTCTACACATCTGCATTTTCCCCAGGGGATTACATCTGGATCCATAGCTTTAAATAACATCAATAAGTTGATGACACCCCAGTTTATATCTTTGGTCCTGACAATTCCCTTGAGCTCAAGAATTTTTATTACATTTGACTTTACTGTTTTACTTGGATCTCTAACAAAATCTCAAATCTAACACCAGAACAAGAAGCACTTTCTCTTGCATTCCCAATCTGTTCCTCTGCTAAGCTCCTCTTTGCATAAGTAGTACCATTGTCTACCTGGGGATTCAAGGCAAACACCTAGGAGTTATTCTTAACTGCATTTCTTTCCAAACTCTCAGCTAGTCCATTGACAAGTTCTTCCTCCAAATTTCATCCTATATCTATTCATATTTTTCCATCACTATTGACTTACCCTAATTGATACCAAGCTACCTATGACTTGGAATGATAAAATAGGTTCCCAATTTTAATTTACCCCCCCCCATCTGCAATTATAGAGCTATTTTTAAAGTATCAACCAGATTATATCACTCCTTCCACTGTTTAGAATCCATTAATAGAAAAAATATATATACTTTTGCACTAAAAATAAAATTTGACCTACGTACATTGCCCTTAAAATACAAGATATAAGATCAGCAGGTAGAGTAGAGATCAAGGCAGCTGGAATCCCATCTGGCCGACTGCATGGTTCAAGTTCCAGACTGGTGGCTTGAAAATCACACCAGGTACGTGTGAATGAGTGCCCAATATCCCAAGAGTAGAATGGAGGAAAAGAGATTGTGGTGTGGCCCTCTCCCTGTAGGGGAATGACTTCTCACTTTCTGTCTCTCTCTGTGTTTCCCTCTCTCTCTATAAGGAGCTCATATACCCTTATAGTGAGCAACAACAACAAAAATAGAAGATATAGCCCAAGCATTTTTCTAAAACTCTTATCATCCTCTCTCTGTTCCCTACCCAACAGTTAGTTCCTTCCCTTTACTGTACGTGCTTCTTTCATCTCCCAAACATTTGGACTAGCTCTTCCTTGTCCCAGGCATGCTCTTCCTGGTTCACTGCAGTGCTGGCTTCCAGTCATTCAGATCTCAGCTCACAAGATGCCCTCATCCAAGAAGCCTTCTCTGATTACTCATGGAAAGTGCTTTATGTTTCTTCCACTCTTCTTATGACATTGCTTGTTTTTAATTCCCTCATAGTACTTGACATGATCAGAATTACATTTATTTACTTTTTAGATTGCTTTGTGTCTGCTGTTTTCCACTGAAATATCATCCCTTGAGGCCAGGCATTGCATAATTAATATACCCCCAGTGTTGGGCTAGCAAGTTGAATGGTAGATAAGGGTAC
Source organism: Tupaia belangeri chinensis (assembly GCF_000334495.1). NCBI lineage: Eukaryota > Metazoa > Chordata > Mammalia > Scandentia > Tupaiidae > Tupaia > Tupaia belangeri. Next base: position 1,219,909 of record NW_006205418.1, on the reverse strand, counting down.
TGAACTCCCACATGGCCAACTGCAGTTTGAGTACCGGACCTGGCAGCTTGCTTTGTCACCCCCCCCCCAATTTGGACAAAATGAAAATAAAGTTATATAAAAATATTAAAAATATATACCCCCAGTGTCTTAAACTTTCAAATGGAATGTGCCACAAAATAGATAATCACAAAACATTTTTTGACACTGAATGACTGAATGAATGAATTTGTACTTTAAGATTTATTCTTGTAAGTGGATCTTTCTTGAATTGAAAGAGTACATAGTTTTCTTCAAAATTTCTTTTTTTGGGGGGGAGAGGTTTTTGCTATATGGTACGTGCACTCGCCAGACAGAGAGAGACAGAGAGACAGAAAGCGAGAAATCACCCCCCAGGGGATATGGCCACACCGCAATCCCTTCTCCATTCTCCTCTTGGGATCTTGGGCATGCACGCACATGCACCCGGCGTGAGTTTTAAGCCACCGGGTCCTGGACATGAACCGCCGTCGACTATATGGGAGTCCAGCAACATAGCCATTACGCTAACTGCTGGTCCCAGTTTTCCTCAAAATTTTATTGATATCAATGCTCCTTTACAAAATGGGCATTTATAAGTGGCTCATTGGCAAATTGTTTTATAAGGTTCCATGGGTGAGCAAAGAATACTTTTTGCCCAGATGTCAAAGGATCAGTTATATATTGACAGCTGTTCATGAATATCTTATGGACAGATGAGGCTCAACTGCAACATCAACTCTCTGCTTTTACTACTTTATATGGTAGTCTTTCTCTTTATGAATGTACTCATGTATCTCACCTGGTCTTGCCTCTGTACTGCCTTCACAATCTAATGCTCTTCATTTGGCTTTTACATCTGTAGCATCTTTTTTTTTTTTTTTTTTTTGGAGAGGTTTTCACTATAGGGCGCGTGTTCTCGCCAGACAGACAGAGAGAGACATAAAGACAGAAAGCGAGAAATCATTCCCCGGGGGGATGGTCACGCCGCAATCCCTTCTCCTCCATTCTCCTCTTGGGATCTTGGGCATGCACTCACACGGTGTGAGTTTTAAGCCACCGGGTCCAGGACGCAAACCTCGGTCGACTACGTGGGAGTCCAGCGACATAGCCATTACGCTAACTGCTGGTTCCCACATCTGTAACATCTTCTTGAATTTGGTGCCAAAGTTGTTTTATCTTTTAACATTTGCCCATGACCTACTTTTTAGTATGGTTTGTCATCACTTGGAAAAATTTAATGGTAAATAGCTTTGGTTTCAAACAGTATGTCTACCACTTACAAGCTTCATGGCATTGGATGGATTACTTATCCACTCTCAGCCACAGTTTCCTAACTTGTCAGAAAGGACTAAGTTGCAATAGTAGCAGTGCTCACATGAGACCTGTGGTGAGTAAGTGAGATAAGCCACTTGGAGGACACCATTCGGTGCTGGTCTGGGGACACACGTAATGAGATAACAGCCCTTAATGTCATAGTTGACTTCCTGGCACTGCCTCCAGTCCACCTTGTTGTCCTCCTTTCAACAAAACAACTCCTACCCAGACTTAGAAAGTATCATTGCTAACTAATATACATAATTCAAAACCTAACACTCTTCTTGGCATGTAAAAAACTCAGAATACATGTTGGTTGAATAAGCAGAAGAAGAAATGCCTCTAGGAATACTCCCCTTAATGTAACCTAGTTCTGTCCCCTGTGAACAAGAACTTTTAAAATAAAATGCTCCAGTGCTTTTGAGGTCAACAGGGGTATTTTCCCAAAACTTAATTTTCCTCTTATTCAACAGTATTTGCTTTTGCTTCATGCAACAAAGAAGTACAACAATATGTGAATTTTAAAATAAACTTTTACAAGTACACTTGGACATTTTTCTGGTAGTCAGCCTTGAAGCTACAAAACCTGTAAAATGTATTGATACAAGTAAAATAGACCTGGCCTTGCACCCAGGCTGTGTCCAACTGACTCCTTAAGCATGGGCTACTTGTATCATGCTGACCATGCTTCCTGGGCATTAGTATGAAAGATAACAGCAATCCCTGTCTCCGAGGAGCTGTTAGAATCAATGGATGCAAAATATACAGATTCAGTCACTATAATTGTGGTATATTAGGGAAGTGTCTTCTTGGTTTCTGGACTTTGCCTTCTTCTTCATAAAGCAGGGGTGATGATGCCTCATAAATGGATCAAGACATGCTGCAGTCCTATTGCAGCATCTGGTATACCACAAAACCTCAGGGGATTTGAAATCTACTTCCTCTTCCTCTTCATACCCTCATATCCCTCTTCTTTTTCTCTCCTTGTTCTCTCTCTCTCTCTCTTTTAATCTTCTGCATTTAGGACAGATGTTGATAGAACTTATATAACAACCACAGCCATAGATATCTTTAAAAGTATTTATAGAAAAGCATGGAAGGTAAAGTACCTTTAAAAGTATTTATAGAAAGACACAGAAGGAAGAGAAAATAATGAGGACTACTATAAATGGACCACATACACTATATTTGGAGCATTATATTTAACCTCTAAGCCTGACGATAACTTTATCAGATAGCATGTCTACCCCTTTATAAAATGAGGATGGAGACACTGAAGATGAGAGGGATTGAGTAATTTATTCAAGGTTGTAAAATTTATAAGTGGCAGAGCCAGTTTTCTAATTCAAGCTTGTCACACTCAGATAAAGCAATTTACTTTGCATACTGACTTTGAATGTTTTGTGACAATTGAATCTCAATTTATTCCCCAGATATGTTCATTGATTTGATAGGGCCTCCTTGTCATGCCCCTGTGTCTAGCAGTAAGTGGAAAAATAATAAATAGGGTGTGGGAGAAAAGACCATGTTCTTTATCAGGGAGGACTAATATTTTGGAACTGTTATGGTTTGAATATTTGTATTCCCCAGAAATTTATGTTAAAATACTAACCCTCAGTGTGCTCGATTTGGAGATGTGACCTTTCCCCCAAAGGTTAGACGAGGTCATGAAGGTTGAGCCTTCATGATAAAAGTGGTGTCCTACGAGAAAAGACACCAGAGAACTTCTTTTCTCTTGCTCTCTCCCCTGGCTCCTCTCCCTTCTCTCTGTCCCCATAAACAAAGAAGAAGTCATGTGAGCACACATCAAGATGGCAGCTGCCTATGAGACAAAAGATGAGGCCTTAGAATGAAACCTGGCTTAATAGTCCCCTCCCTCCATCTCCGACTTTGCAGTCTCTAGGACTGTAAGTAATGCATGTATGTTATTTAAGCATCCAGTGTGTGGTATGTTGTTATGGCGGCCTGAAGTAACTGAGATACACTGTCTAATTGTGCTTCTACAGGACTTGGTGCATTTCCCCAAGCTGGCTATTTGCCCAGACTTGTGTCAATATAAGTACCACCTGAAAGAATAGGTAAGCACTTTGGATATCAAACTCAACCCCAGGTAAAGAAAGCTGGGCCTCCCTGAAGTTCTGGCCACATGGACTCACAGCAGCAATTGCAGCATGGGGCCCCAGAGCTTAGGATGAGCCAGATTGTTGGGTCACTGATATCAGAAGCAGAATGAAGCCAGACTGTGAGTACATTCATCCTCTTAGCTTGAGTGGAGTCTACGTTTAGAGGCTCATTGGTTCTCAAATATGAGTGAAAGTAAATTAGACTAAGCAGAAGGTGTGGCAGTAAAATGTAAGGTGAGATGACTAGAGAGTCTTAACACTTTCTACAGACAAGAGCTTTCATCCCTTGCTCTGGGTGTTGGTGACAGGAAGGATGACTGGAGAAAGCACCAGGGGTAGGGTGAAGGGTATTCTGGCTCTATTCCAAAAGCTCCAAAGATGTAAGAACCAGAGCCATCTACACGTAGCAGCCCGACTCAGCCAGAACACTGAACACAGAAACCACCCTTCATTGTCTCTGTTAACTTGGAATTACTGTTCTACCCTCTTGATCCATTACTTTATTTTTTCTGGGATTGTATGGTCTAACCAAATGGTTGGATTTCATATTTTGTCATTACTTTTCCTAGTCTTTATGAAGTCTCCACATTAAAAGACCCTCCTTAAGCTAATGTTCATAAGTTCTGAACTTATACTTGCCACTATCAGCATGGCCAAAGCTTTGAAAAATGGCATTCTCTTTTCCCCAGTAAGCAACAATCTCACCTTCTCATTGACAGGATATGTTGGTGGAAGTTGGAGAGCCCGTTTTTGACCGGCTCCATAGAGGGTGAATAGCTCTGGACAATCTGAATTCTAATTTAATAAGAGACATTTTATGCGATCATTCCATGGCCTAGTGGTTGAGGGAGCCATATTCCACATAGATGGCCATGGTTCAAATCCTAGCCCAGGCAGCTTGAAAAACATACTTAGCTACTGAACGTGTGTGTGTGTGCACACGCGCATGCCCCAAATCCTACAGGATGGAGAGATGGGAGAGAAGGGATCGCAGCATACCCATGCCTCATGAGGGGCTGCTTTCTTCCTCTCCCTTTCTCTTTCTGTTTCTTTGTCTCTCTCTGGTAAGTGCATGTGCCATCTGGCAATTTTCAAAAAAGTTTAGAAAAGAAGAGATGCTTTGGTCATATGTATTGTATATATTAAACTTCCATGTCATTTTTGATTAACATAAATGTTCCAGCTGATAATTAAAATGTGCAAATCACCATAGCATCTCAAAAGGAAAACTGTCCTATGAATTGTTCCATCTGGGTCAGCTTATATTTATCTTTCATTATATACTTTTGAGGAAATCTCCACCTCCCAGATCCCCAGTTACTGACTCGATGTGATAGGGGTGTTTAAGCAGAAGTCCTCTAAGTTGTCTCCCATCTTTAACATTCTCTGCTTTTGAAATGTCTTCACATTGATGCCGCCTGTCAATATGACCTCTTTTGGCATATACTTCTGTTCCTAAAATGCAAATTTTCCTCACAGCATCTAACAGAATGCTAGGCACATAGCAGTTGCTCAATAACCAGCTGTTGGAAGTTTGTACAATTGAAGCTGGGTCCAGTTCAATGTCTGGAGGGTTTCTTTCTTTTTAAAAACTGTCTGATTCCATAATGTGCGAAGATAATTTTATATCAGAGACAAAGCTGATCCATGGAGGAAGAGCAAGCTCACATTTACCCAGTGCCTGCCAAATGACAAGTCCAGTGTGAAAGATAAATCATTATCCCTATTCAAAAAATTTAAAAACAGAGGCCAAGCAAATTTTAAAAAAGTATTCACGTTATTAACATATACAAGTCAAGAATCAAATCCAAATACGTCTGATACCCTAGCCCATGCTTAGCAAGCTATGGTAGTCAACGTAATCGACTGAGACCTCAGCAAATGTGCAAACCCTTGAGCCTAAAGTCCAGGAATTAGGGGATTAAGATGTATAGATTGTGGAGGTGGACCTAGGAACCTAAACTTTGAGAAGAAATTCATGATTTCAATTCAGATAGTCATTGAGGAGTAGTTTACCAAAGCTCTGATGCCTACAACTTAGTAATGAGATGTTCAGAATTCATACTCCTAAAGCTAAAAAATAGATCGAATCTTAGTAGTTTTACAGAAAAGTGAACTGAGAGCTACAGTAACTTTCAGAAACAGTGATAGTCAGTGGTAGTGTTTCCAGATTGCTTGTTTGTTTGCTATAGGGTTTGTGGACTTGCCAGAGAGACAGGGAGAATTAGAGAGACAGAAACTGAGAAATCACCCCTCAGGGAGGATGGCCAGGCCACAATCCCTTCTCCATTCTTCTCTTGAGATTTTGGGCATGCAAGCTCACATGCCCAGCATGAATTTTAAGCCACCAGGTCTGGGACTCAAACTAGTTGACCATGCAGAAGTCCAGTAATGTAACCCTTATACCACCCACTGGTTCCTCAAGACAATTTTTCTTTTTTTTAATAGAGAGATATTTTTGCTATAAGGTGCATGTGCCTGCCAGAAACAGAGAGACAGAAAGTGAGAAATCTCCCTGAAAGGGATGGCTACACCACAATCCCTTCTCCATTCTCCTCTCAGGATTTTTGTCATGCACAACGTACATGTGCCTGGCATGAATTTTAAGCCTCCGGATCCAAGACTTGAACTGCAGTCACCTATGCAGGAGTCCAGTGACGTAATTATTATGCTATCTGTTGGTCCCAAAACATTTTCTTAAAAAAACAAAAAACTTTTTTTCAAAATATTTTATCACCTATGCATACATTTAGCATAAAAAAGAGACTAATTTTACAAGTACTAATGTGGAAAAAAGTGTCCTTGACCACTCTTCTCCTCAGAAACAACCACTGCCAATTTTGTTTATCTCAACATTTATATAACAAAAGTTAATTTCTACTTATTCTTTTTATAGTTTCAGGCATTATGTAATGTTTTCTCGGTATGGAAAATGAGGACTTATCTTTTCTTTACAGTTTCTTCTCTTTTATCTACCACTACATCTAGTTTTCCTTTCATCTGTTATGAAAACATATTTTGTAGATTATTATTTAGCATTAAAATTATCATGATTCCCCCCCTCCTCCTACAGTGGGGAGAGAGATTGATGGTTGGGCCATTTAGTCAGCTATGATAATGTTTATTCTCTGTGTAGCAGTTTGTAACTGTCTATGTACTGGGTCATCAGAAAAGCCATGATTTATTTTTACATAGAGAAGTATATCATGACTTTCCCAATGACCCAGTACATACCACCTGCATTTCCCTTAATCGTGAAAATTCTTAGGTGCATGTCAATACAGTAAATATTGTGCAATCTAGAAACTTCTGAGCCATTGCTGTCTGCACTGACTGATATCTGATCAGGCAGCACAAATTCCAAGACATTTCTTGGAATTTCCTTTAACCGTTTTCCCAATAGTTGAATTGCCTTTTATTTGTAACCTTTGCGTTTTTCTGTCTAAAGGCATTTTATCCTCATGTCATTTTATATCTCATTATAGTTCCTTATTTTGGTGGGCACATCTTCCTGTAGCTTCTGATGAAAGAGTGCAAGTAAGATAATATTCTTCTGATCCTCTAAAATGTCTTTAGTCAGCCCTCACGTTTACTTGGTCTTGGGGCAGAGTGTAGAATTCTAGGATCTTTCAAAATTTCAAAGACATTGCTCTGTTGCCTCCTGGATGCCAGTGTTTCTAATTATGTCTGTCTTCATGATTCTTAATCATTTAACTGTAACTTTCGGGTTGGCATTTAGCTTTTTATTTTCTTTCCTAGAAACATTTAGGACAATTTTATTTCTTTCTGAATTTTAATTCAATTGAAGACTTCTTTGTGAATGTGTCATTTTCATAAGGGAGACAAATTTAAATCCAAAGAAATCTCAAGCTGGAGTAACAAGAGGGCATTGTCTCTTGGGTAAAGACAGTGTGTACAAAAACTCCTGGCACAATGCAGGTGTTTATGAAATTTTTTTTTTTTTTTTGGAGAGATTTTCGCTATAGGGCGCATGCGCTTGCCAGACAGACAGAGAGAGACATAGAGACAGAAAGTGAGAAATCACCCTCCAGGGGGCATGGTCACGCCGCAATCCCTTCTCCTCCACTCTCCTCTCGGGATCTTGGGCACGCATGCACATGCGCTCGGTGTGAGTTTTAAGCCACCAGGTCCGGGACGTGAACCGCAGTCGACTACGTGGGAGTCCAGCGACATAGCCATTACGCTAACTGCTGGTTCCCGAAATGTTTTTTGTAGATGTTAAACTGATTTTTTTTTTAAAAAAAGTACCAAGGTAAATTAATAGACAAAATAAAATTTTAGACAGTCATAGGAAATTTAGTTACCAATATATAAAAATAATTAATCTCAAACGTATCTATTCTAATAATGACATTAAATTTAAGAAAGATCATAGTACAATATTCAAAACTAGAATTATAAAGTTTTAGAAGAAAATATGTGTCAGAACTTTGAGTGGTAGACTAAACTTCTTATGACAAAAAGATCCCAACCAGAATTTTAAAAAATCATAAATTAAACTTAATAAATAAATAAAAAGAAAGAAATTTCTGGTTAAAAATATGGTATCCAGAAAGTAAAAAAGCAAATAAAAAGTTGGGGGAAATAATTTGTGAATATATTAAGAATTCAGGGCCAGTTGGTGATACTTTGATCTCACAAAGCCAACGGAGTGGTTCCAGTCCTAGATCTGGCAGCTTGGAAAACTCTCTGGGTGCATGCACACATGTGTCAAAAAATTCCAAAAGGAGAATGGAGAAGAGATTGTGTCATGACCATCCCCCATGGTGGGTGCTTTCTCACTTTCTTTCTCTCTCTCTCTGTCTCTGTCTCCCTCTGGTGAGCACACACGCCCTCTACCAAATTTAACAAAGTATTTGTAGACCTCCATGACAAAAATATAAGCAGTTCAATTTTAATTAATATGGTAAAATAATATATAAATGACAAGTGATCTCATGCAAATGTGCTCCACGTCACTTATCGTAAAGGGATGCAAGTTAAAACCACTGTGAGATATTACTTCATCCCTAAGATGGCTGCAAATGAAAAGTGAAGGACAGTGCCAAATATTGGTGTGATCGTGAAATAACTGGAACTCTTTTGCATTGCTGATGAGGATGTAAAATAAAACCACTTTTTGAAAAAAAAAAAAGGTTAACTTGTTGTTTTAAAGTTGAATTATGCGTATGTTATCATGCAGCAATTCCACTGTTTAATATTTACCCAATGTAATGGCAACATATGTCCGTAAGAGGTTTATAAACAAATAGTCCCAGCAGCTTTATTCTCAGTATCTCCCTATTGGAAAAACTCAAATGTCTATTGTGGATAAATGAATTAAGAAGAATAAAAATGAAATGGTGTATTCTTACACTGGAATACAACGAAGCCGTAAAAAAGAAAAAGCTTTTTCACACATAGATGAATATTAAAAAGTATTGTGCTGGACAATGGAAGCTAGCCCCAAAGGGTAAACATTGTAGGTGTGTATTTACATGATGTGACAGAAACGGAAGAGAGTTGGGAGATGTCTGGGGAGGAGGGTGAGTAGCCTCCCTGGGCTGATAGGACTCCCTGAAATATGGTGGGAGATAATAATGACTGAGTAAATACATTTGCCAGAGCTCTTTCAAGTTTGCCACTGAGACCATGTACTTTGTTGTATGTGAATTATGACTCAAAATAACTGCAGAAGACTATGGGATAAGCCTTCATTAAGGCCATTGCAGTCAGGAAGCATGGCAAGAGCCAATGTCTTGAGTGGGAGATCAGAACCATCATAAAAGCCATGACCTATTAAATCACTTCCCTCCCTTTTTATAAACTGAAACTATTGACCTCTTCCCATCATGGTGCTATTGGGATTTGATAATGCAATGTGGATGAACATTTGCTCCTTTGTTTCAAATATATTTTATTTGTTTAATGTATTTTAGCTCTTTTTTCCTCTACTTCTTTTCTGAATCTCAAATTCATAATCTCAGATGTACTAGTCTGGATAACTCAGACCACCGATTTGGTGTTTTGTCCCTTTACCTGACTTCCTTGAAGACATCAGGTCTTTGTTACCACATAAGAACAGAGAAATACTGAAGCCAAGTCACATTAATGACCCACCAGCCCAGAAAGAAGACCACCCCTCTCGAGGTGGGGTCTAAGGAGCCCTTCCCACCTCATGGATCTAAACTCACTCATGACCTCCCAGTGTCTGCCCCTGAACATGCACGTCTTCTGACTTGTGCCCTAAAGAACCATAATGGTTACTATGTTCAAGAGTCTCCTACTTATTTTTCAAAATGTGTGTATCTTCCAAGATTCCCATACTCAGGATGTCCTCATTTCCCATCCTTTTCCACCCACAGTCTACTACCTGGAGAGAGGAGGCAGGGAACACCCAGCAGTCCTCCTCAGCATGATGCCAAACCTGTTCAACCTTAGCACCCTCTGAAGGTGCTCCTCATTTCCCTGTGTGCCAAAACATGCCCTCCCCCAGCTTCCAGAAGCTATCGAATTGAGATGAAAACATGGGAAACTCTGGGGCCAAAGCCCTATAAATATTTTAAGAATAGCTCTCTTTTCATGTCTTGTTTGAAGAATATTTTTCTTTTCATGTTCTTTCCTTCCTTCTAATTAGTTTATTTTCTGTGGAGTGCTAAAAAGCAAAGTCATTCTGTTAACATATATTAATCTGTGTCCCTGGTATTTGAAGACTTATTTTCAATAACATCCATAATTTTCTGTCGTTCTGAGTGGTGTGGTTAAAGAAGTACTAATAGGGAAAATTTGAGTTAATGTCTTTTGGAGTTCGTTATAGAATTTCACTACCAGTGAATATAGACACTGATGAATATATCCTAGACATTTATGTGTGCAGCCTATTGTGTTATTTTAATACTGGCCTGAAAATAATAACTAGACTAGATACTATACTAATTCTGTTATTTTATATAATTTCAAAAGGGACCAGATAATATACTAATCATTTAAAGGGAGAAGACATTATACTAATTCTCGTATTTTATGTAATTCCGAAAGGAAGGGATAAGTATAATTTCCAGTTTTTAAAAGGAGTTTTAAAAATTCACCCGAGAGCATGTGTTCATCAGAGAGAGACAGAGACACAGGGTTTTGTTCTCATCACTATCTCCTCTCCTCTAGCTCTTCCTCCTTTTGCACGTGCACATACATGCACCTGGTGTGTTTCTCAAGCCGCTGGTCCCAGGACACAAATCATGCGGTCAGCCATGTGGGTTCTAGCCGCCTTAACCACCAGGCCCTTGGTCTGGCCCTTCAAAGACTTTTTAAAGCTTATTTATTTTCTTCTTTCCTGAGCAAAAGAGAAGAGACAGGCACTTACAGCCTTCTTCCTTCGTAATCTACTTCTAGTCTCAGATCACGGGTGCGTGTGTTCCAGTGTGCTCAGGGCGTTCTGGGGACTCCAACTTTGAACCATGTGTCAGCCTCACAGAGCAGGGCATTGATGCTGTGCCACTATCTGGCCCCCAATTAATCTCTGTTTTTAAAGAAGAGATTAGGTTTAGAGAAAGTCATTCATTTGACTTTATGCAGCGTATTTGGAAAAGCAGGGTTTTCCACAGTTATTTGTTTCTTCTGAGAGAGAGAGAGAGAAATAAAGAGAGAAAACAAAAACTCTCTCCTCAGTCAGCATTATGGTTCTTACACCATTATCCACCCCCAGACCCAGCCAGCCTGGGTCATGGGCATGCATGTACACCCAACGTGTAGGAGGAGGCCTTTGGGAAACAAAACAGCCCCACATGTGTCCAGTTAAATTACCACTGTGCCACTGTCTGGACCCAAAGCAGGGCTGCTGGGTCCAGATTTACTTGGCTATGGTTCTGTGCTTTTACTTCCTGTGACAGAAGCTCTGGCTGCACTTTGCCTTGTGGACTTCCAGCCACCAGCTTCTGACATCTTTTCTCAGAAGAATGTGTTCACTCTGCATATAATGCAGCTGACTGGAAACACTGGGGAATCCTTGCTCACACTCAGCAGTCCTATAAACAAAGCTCCAGGTTAACACCATCAGCCTTTGAAACAGCCTGATGCAACATTGAACTACAGCGAAGCCACCGTTCGTTTGAGCACCATCAGTCCGTATGCTGGGTGTTGGTGCAAATGCACTGTGTAAGTGGTATGCTGCTGGGTGTTCCTGGCCATCTTCACGAAGGCGTTATCATTTTCATTTTGCAGGAAAGGAAAAGGAATCCGAGGATGGTTAAGTTATTTACAGAGTTGACAAGTGATGCATATCTGAGACTAAAAGAAGAAAAAGGTATTTGGTGTCAGTTGAACTTCCTTGGTCCTTTCTTTTCTACAGCGGACGTGATTTTACACGCAATGTCTAAAGCAAAACCAACATTTTTTCCTCTGCTTCTAGGGTAGAGGTCCCTATCTTGATGGGTACTTTATTTAAACTTATTCCATTCCAGTGAGTCACGTGGATGGACACTTGGTAGTGGAGACCGTCAAGTCAGGGTCTTTGGGACAGGGCCTCTGGTCATCTAGAAGTAGGAAATGAACAATTAATGACCACTAATTCCTGTTTTCATTTACATTGACTTCCTCATTATCTCCTTGAACTTTGTTTTTGTTTTTGTTTCTTCTGAGTATAAGTTTTTTTTTTGTTTGTTTTTTTTTTGTTTGTTTGTTTTGTTTTTTTTTGGAGAGATTTTCACTGTAGGGCGCGTGCGCTCGCCAGACAGACAGAGAGAGACATAGAGACAGAAAGCGAGAAATCACCCCCCAGCGGGGATGGTCATGCCGCAATCCCTTCTCCTCCATTCTCCTCTCGGGATCTTGGGCACACACGCACACGCGCCCGGCGTGAGTTTTAAGCCACCGGGTCCGGGACGTGAACCACGGTCGACTACGGGGGAGTCCAGCGACATAGCCATTACGCTAACTGCTGGTTCCCAGGAGTATAAGTTTTGTCTAATGCAGGGGTCAATGGAGAGGGAGACTGACCTCCCTGTTCCTAGGAAATTCTGAACTCTGCCAGCATTCACTAAAAAGTCCACAAAATGCCCAGCGTTATCAATCAGTAGGGAGCTACCGGTAGGCTGAATAATGGTCTTTCAAAGGTGTTCACGTCCTCCTTTCCAGAACCTATGAGTGTGTTACTTTATGTAGTGAAAGGGGCTTTGCAGTTGTAACTAAATTAAGGATCTTGAAATGGGGAAGTTATCTTGGATTACTCAGATGAGCTAAAAATAAGGATCTTACAAGAGGGAAGAAGGAGAATCAAAGTCAAAAAAGGAGGAGTGACGGCAGAAGCAGAGATTAGGACGGTGGAGTTGACGGATGGAATAAGTTATCCAGGACCAAGAGAGTACATGGCTTCTAGACTTCAGAAAAGTCAGAAAAATGCATTTTTTTCTTCAGAGCCTCCTGTGCTGTGACACTCTGCTAACCCAGACCTTTGGACTTTGACCTCCAGAAATAAAAGATGATAAATGCATGTGGGTTTAAATATACATCTTAGAGATTTGCTATAGCAGCAATATAATAGGAAACTACTTCTCTAGTTCATAATTTCATCTGTATATGGCCTCAAGTCAATTATATGTGTTAGTATTGGGGCTAAAAATAGAATGCTAAGGACCAAGAATCAGCGTTTTAAAATGAGATGTCCTGGGACCAGCAGATGGCGTAACAGTTACGTTACTGGATTCCCATGTAATTGACTGCAATTCGAGTCCCAGACCTGGTGGGTTAAACACAAGCAGGGTGTGTGCGCATACATGCCTGAGATCCCAAGAGGCGAATGAAGAAAGGACTGCGGTGTGGCATATCCCGCAGTGGGGGTGGTTTCTTGCTTTCTCTCTGTGTCTCTTTCTCTCTTTCTGGCGAGCACAGGAGTCCTACAGCAAAAATATCTCTTAAAAAATAAATAAAATGCAATAAGATGTCCTGAATTTGAATTCTGGCAGGGCCATTTACTAGTCCTACGACCTTAATTACAGTAATTACACTCCATGCCTCTTCAGCTACTCATTTGTAGTTTGGAGGTGGTGCCAGCTTTCCCCTGGTGTTACTGTGATTGTATACTGTGATGCAGTAAATGGTCACAGGGCGTGACGTTCGCATTACACATTCACTTCCTTCTCATTTCATGTTTCTCCCCTTCTGTCATTCAGCAGTTTTTTTGAAGTATATTTTTTCCGGATTTCCCTATCCAGGCACCAGAATTTTCACTGTTTCTTGATGGCTTGACCTCTTTCCTAGTCTTGCCTGAGAAGGCGCTTAGTTGAGGATTTCATAAAGGTAAGTGTTAATTGAGAAAAATCATACCTTCATGATGAATCGACCCATGTATACATGTCTACTATAATTGAAACCTGATTAAAGTATGTAAGTGCCCATTTTTCCTTTCTAGGGTCCAGATGCTTTGTTTGTGTGCTGCCTAAGCATGACTAGTCTCCTTTCAATGGCGGCCTCTTTCTTTCTGGTACCTTAGCTGATTTGGCAGTGGTGGAATTCTCTGGCTGCAGAGTGGCATGTGCTGAAGTTCAGCATGCCTGGTCTTTGTGCAGTGGTGTTTCATGAAAATCCACACATGTAATTTATAGGGGGTTTTGGACTTTTCTCCTCTTATGATGACTTCTGTTTGTGTAGAAGAAACTTCATTTTCATGGGGACCAGCAGTTGGCGTAATGGCTATGTCGCTGGACTCCCATGTAGTTGACTGTAATTCGAGTCCTGGACCCAGCGGCTTAAACTCATGCCAGGCGCATGTGCGTGAGCGTCCAAGATCCTGAGAGGAGAATGGAAGAAAAGGGATAGCGGCATGACCACCCCGCCAGAGGGGTGGTTTCTTGCTTTCTGTCTCTCTCTCTGTCTATCTCTGTCTTTCTGGTGAGTGCAAACGCCCTACAGCAAAAACCTCTCAAAAAAAAAAAAAAAAAAAAAGAGAAAAAAGAAAAAAACTTCATTTTCATCTTTAGTTTCAGGAGAGGAGGAGAGGAGAGTGACACCTTTTGGGATTAGCCCTATCTTTAAGACTCTGTTGGTGTCTCAAATGCCCAAAAGTACTTTTCCTGCTACCTTTCCATGCCTCTGCCTGCAGAGGTGTTCAACTAAGACCACTTCAGAATGAGTTAAATTGCTTTCTGCCTAAAGCTCCCCTCAAAACTCATTCAGAGTCTCTAGATAGAGGGACTTGGAAGAGGATTCAGCCTCTGATATCTAGCTTTGATTCATCTGATAAACATGCACTGGTGTTTTCCAAACGTAAATTGTCCTGAGCTGCATTCTGAAGGCAAGTTCAAGTGCATCGCGCATGGTTCTCTCCTTCTAGGCAGACCTATCATCTCCTTAGCAGGACCCGGGCAGAGAACAAGCGGAAACCCCCAAGCCGTTTGACTTAATTTTTAATTGTTGAAATCAATGACCAAACTGTTCAAACACCCTATTTCTTGGATACCTAGAGCACCATGACATAAAATAAAGTGGAGTGTCATTATTACTGCAAAATCATTTCTTGGGGCAGCAGGTGGCATGGTGGTTAAGGTGCTGGATTTCCATATGGCTGACCATGGTTTGAATCTGGACTTGGTGGCTTGAAAATCATGCCAGGTGCATGCGTGTTCATGCTCAAAATCCTGAGAGGAGAATGGAGGAGAAGGGGTTGCAACATAACCATCCCCTTTGGGGCATGATTTCTCACTCTCTCTCTCTTTCTCTGTTTCTAACTCTCTGGTAAGCACATGCACCTTATGCTAAAAATCTTTAAAAATTTTCTTGTTGTGCAATAATTCGTTTAATTCATTCTATCTGTGAAGAAAGATGGGATAAACAATGGATATCTCTTTTCTCTTCCCTCAGTGCTACGTTGTTCAAGTCCAACCTAGTCTCTAGGGTAGTGTTTACATTCAGAGTCAGCAGTTAGCATAACCCCAAACCTTCAAGATATTTGGATGTAGACATTCTTCAAGGGCTTAGGTCAAGAGACACTGGGAGCATTTCCCTAGAGCCTGACTAGTATAAATTGTAAAATAGAAGGTTTATAAGTTGACTGTGGCCCTATGGCAGCATGAAATACCAGATCAAAAGGAAAAGAGGCATCCTTGTTTCTTTTAATAAATCTGTGTGTGCGTTCATGAGTGTATCAGTGTATGTGTCTGTATGCCTGAGTGTGCATTTGCATGTATGTGTTTATCCTTAAGGGACTTTATAAAGCATGGAGTTCTGGAGAGGCCCCTCCTGCTTAGATTTAAGGACCATATTTTTCAAGGTTTTTAATTGAACAAATAAGAATTAAAAATATAGAGTTCTTTTTCTTTCTGTTTTCTTTGTTTGTTTGTTTGTTTGTTTTTTAAGAGTATCGAATTCCTATAAAACACTATAAGGCAACTTACGATTTAGTAAACAAGTAGTAGCAAGGATGGTAGCTTTTTCTTTAAGAGAGAGTTTTTGCTATAGGGCACATGCACTTGCCAGAGAGACAGAGGGAGACAGAAAGACAGCAAGTGAGAAGTCACCCCGTGGGGGGATGGTCATGCTGCTGTTCTTTCTCCTCCTTTCTCCTCTTGGGATTTTGGGCATGTACGGTGTGAGTTTTAAGCTGCCAGGTCTGGGACTGGAACCGCAGTTGACCATATGAGAGTCCAGCCAGGTAACCATTGCAGTATCTGCTTCTCCCGGATGATAACTTTTTAAGGTGTGGAAATGCAGGCATGGATCACTCAGAAAGACCAGTTTTCTGAGTGTGTTGGAGAGACAGAGCATAAGAAATGACATTGCCCACTATTCCAATAAAAGCATCATGCCTTAGTTCATATCTTTGTTGTCCCGTGGGATGAGAGCCCATGTCAGAAGTGTCACCTTCTCACCATCACAGGGTTTGTTAATACACAATCGTGAGGCTCTGAGCATGCTGCAAATTAGAAACGGGGGAAGAAGGAAGATGGCGTTAGGTCAAGCCCGAGGAGGCAGGAGCAATCAGACACAGTACTGGGTAGGCATTGTGAGATTAATACAGATAGCAAGCCACAGGCGAGCAGCCAGCATTCAATGCTAAGATCGTAGGAGCCTGAGACAGGTCAGAAACCTTCAGAAATCATCTAAAAGTAAGATGAAAGAATATGAAGAAGGGCAAAATGAGAGTGCATGTGAAAGCAGTTAAATATATCTAGGTCTTTGCATGAAAGAATTTCACTCTTACCCTAAGAGCAGATATGAGAGATGAGTTTAAAGATAAAAGTAACAAAAGTTTATTGTAGCTACTGGGGTTTCTCTCCTGAGTTCTACACAACCCAAAAGAAAAGGCGAGTAAGACACATCAAGATCAAAAGATTTCTTTTAATACTGATACAGCTGAAATGAAAGATAGTGTCATATATGTGACCAGGTGGGCTCCCAGGTATTGATCTTTAGAGTTAGACAAATTCATCCACCCTGCCAGAGGCAAGGCCAAACCCTCCAGGCTGGCCCACACAGGGAGCCTGCCCGGGTAAGGATTATGCCATGGAAAACAGAGTGGGACATGTGTCCTCACTTTAGTGCCCAGTGAGAGGCCAGGCTCTATGCACTAGTTTCCTTAGGCCTCCGTAACAAATTACCGTCAACTTAAAACAACAGAAATACATTCTCTCACGTCTGTGGCTTAAAACAACAGAAATGCTCTCTCATGTCAGTAGTGTTCAGAAGTCAGAAATCAAGGCATTTCCACGACTACTCACTCTCTCTCTCTCTGAAAGCTCTAGGGGAGAATCTTTCTGTGCCTCTTCCAACTCCTGGTGACTTCAGGCAGCTCTTTGTGGTGGAATCACCGTAGTCTCTTTCTCCATCTTCACATGGGACTTTTTGTTGCTTTCTTCTCTTTATCTTGTCAATAGCTTTCTGCCTTTTCCTCATATAAAGGCACCTTGGATTAGGTCACTGGATACGGGGCCCATTTTAAGTCCAGAATGATCTCAGATCAAGATTCTTGACTCAATTACATTGAAAAACCTGTCACCCCTTTTTATTTAGAGGTTTTTCCCACAGGGCACATGCTGCCATTGGAGAGAGAGAGAGAGAGAAGCACAGACAGTGAGAGGGAAAGTGAGACATAAACTCCTAGGGGATGGCCATGCCACAGTCTCTTCTCTTCCATTCTTCTGGGATCTTGGGCATGCATACACATGTGCTTGGCGTGATTTTCAAGTTACCAGGTCCGGGACTTGAACCACAGTCAGCCATGTGGGCGTCCAGCGATGTAACCACTATGCCATCTGTTGGCCCTAGACAAAAAACCTTTTGATAAACATGATCACATTTCATAAACAAGGTCTAAGGATAGGGACTTGGGCATATACATTTTCAAGGGGTTACTATTCAACCCACTAAACTACATGTACCCATTTATCCAGTCCCCATCAAAATAGGGTCATTCTCTTCAGAAGAATAGCAGGGAAGAAAGAGGATGTGAAGAAGGCCAAGGATTTCACCAAAGAGGTCCATTTATTAGAAATCCAGCATCAGGAATGGGGATAGCTATTCCCTGACAGTACTGCAATAATAGTAGAATAATTTGCCTAGCACTTCTCTAAGCAGTTTGCAGGTGTTAACTCATTTAATCCTCCCAAGAATATGTGAAGGGAGGACTTTGGTCATCCCCATTTCAGATGAGAAACTGAAGAACAGGATGTTGAATGACTTGCCCAAGTTGGTGCCCAAGAAAATGGTTCAGCTGGGATTCCCTCTGGGTGGGCTGGTTGTGGAGGTCACTGTGAATGCCTGACTCTCACCATCCTGGGCAGCTGCTGTCTGTGCTATGAGACCCAAGATGACAAGAGGAACTGCACTGGGAGGACTATGATCAGCAACTCATTGAACTAAGTGTAGAACAGCAGGGAAATGTTTGAGTAAATTGTTGTCCTTTCATCTGAGAGAATATGCTGCAGTAACTTAATGTTTTTGAAGATATTTAATGATAATATAAAATATTCATGAAATAATGTTGAGAAAATATCAGACTATATATGATTCCAAAATACCAACTTTTTATATCTGCAAATAGATATATTCATAGAAAGATAAGCCAAAAATTATATTAAAATGTTAATAGTAGATGTTTTTAGGTTGGAGATACTGTTTCTTCTGTCTTTTTTGTATACTTTCAGATTATCTACAGTAAATACATATTGCTTTTATAGCAAGGTAAAAAACAAAACACCCATTAATTTGGGGCAAACAATAAGAAAAATGATTTTTAAAAAGAATTTGAATTGGTCCTTGGAACTAATAGAAGAGAAAAATAAAAACAATGGAAAAGTCCCATCCTTGGGTCTATAAAGGGATATAGAGGGGAGAAATGCTAGGTTTGAAGGTTCCTGTTTCGGAGGCAGACAAGGTCATTCAGGGTATTGTATTGTATTGCTCGGAGAAAATGAGGGCACATGAAACCAACCATAAAGAAGCCTCCCAATTGCGAGAATTCAGGATTTTCTTATTGCATCATGAAACAGGCTTTATAGGGGGCAGAAAGATGGTTGGGCGTTTGGGGGCACAGTGATCCAAGTTTACTTAGTTCATTAAGCTTTTACACCTGAATGGAAACCCCACACTGGCTGGATTCTCATCTCTGCAGCTACATAGACCCCAGCCCGAGGAAGGGCTTAGAAGAGTGCCCCTAAATTGTAGGGCTGCTCTTGCTGATCTTTTTTTTCTTTTTTCCAGAATTATTGTATCAAGATTTATTTATTTATTTACTTATTTTAATTTGACCAGAGAAGGATAGAGCAAGAGAGAGGGAGAGAAAGTGAGAAAGCAAGCCACCAGGTCCTGGACTTAAACCATGGTGGGCCATGTGGGAGCCGGGTTCAGGATTTGAACCATGGTCAGACATGTGGGAATCTAACGCCCTTAACCACCACACCACCTGCTGGCCCTGTTCTTACCAATCTTAAAAGCTGGGTTCAGGGCAGCTTTCACTCCAAAATACACTGCCTCTGTGCCCATAGCGGCCTGGAACTCACTCCGGCCACCTTAAGTGAAAAGGAATTTCTAAAGATGCATACGGACCACTTCTTGTCTGGGTCTAGAAGTGCAAGGAGGGTTCAAGAGCCAAAGCTATCCACGACTCAGCTCCGCTCTTTGTCTTTTCATTCCTGCACAGATCCGTTTACCCTCTCAGGGTGACTCCACTTCACATTTCACTGCTCTCTCCTCTGTGCCTTTTCTACGCCTTATTCATCTCTGTTTCACAGGCTACACACCAGTTCAGTTTGCTTGAGAGCCAGCATGCCCCTTAACCTCTCGTTCTGCTGTGGGCTTGAGTAACTTTTCCTATGTGAATGCTGCTTTTGCTCCATGTTTCTGTTTGAATTTCAGAAAAAGGCTGTCATTGATTTAGTCCAATTTTCCACATGAATGCGTAATGACAGAGTTCTGGGGAGGCCCAAGGACTGGCTGCCCTGGTTAATCAGCCTGTTTCTTGCCATTGCCCACTTCTTCAGGTCCTCCTGGGGAAGAATTTCCCTTCAGAGGGGCTGTTGGTATGACAGGCCCCATGATTAATGGGCTTACACAAGAAAGAAGCCCACTTTCTCCATAAAATAATATTTATGGGGCAGGCACTTAGAGCTAAATGAATTCTTTGGTCAGCAAGCCAATATGTATCTTTCGAGCAAATTATCTGGAAAGCTAGCTTGTCCCTGATAGACAGTTTATTTCAAAATATGAGAAGAGGTGTCAGACAAGTCAGGAGAAGAACCTAATGATTGTTTCTTTCTGTTACAGCCTAAAAAGAAACAGCTAGGTGTTTAATCATGGATACATCCCTTCGGAAGACTGAACGTTTATTTTCATGGAGTATGTGGGATGTAGTCTTTACTCTGGTAAGTGATTCTGAAGTGCTGTCTTTGGGGACCCACTAAAGAAAATCTACCTTGACCTTCACTAGCTCAGTGCAGCTCTTCGCTGCCTGCAAAGCTGTGGCTCCAGGAGTTTCAGTTGGCTTAATTGAGGATATTGCACATGAAAATGAATTGTACGGCTGGGACCCTCAAACCTGCCTGGGCTAATTAACAGGAAGTAGCTTTGAACTTTTTGCTCTGTTGGGCTTCTTGGTAGTTAGCGAATTATTGGATTAAATCCAAAAAGAGCTAGAAAGCCCCCAAAGCTTGAGGACATATTTCCCAGGTGTGTGTGTGTGCTACGAAGACAGAGGCTAGCGCTCCTTCAGGCCCGGAGGACCTTCGTTTTATCTCATTTTATTTATGTAAAGTTGATGTGTATTTGATTCCTGATAGAGAGCACGTGTGCCTGCATCAGACCAAGGAGAGAGAGAGAGAGGCACCTCAGTGACAGTCTTCTCTGGTCATGATCCCCGGACCCCAGCCTGGAACTTATCAAGACTTGGGCACACGTGCACGTGTTCGGTGTGCACAAGCTGGTCCACGGATCACGTGGCTTCTGGCACGATTCATTTTGCTACTGACTGTACCGCGGGGCGGGGCTGTGTTTTCGCTGTAGCACAAGTACAGTCTGAGAAGATAAGCAGGGGAGAAAAAAGTATAAGCAAACATTGAGCTCAGTAAAGACCGCTGGTGTTATCCATTCCTCGCTTCAGCTGAAGGCAAGTCAGTTGAGAGCATTTTGTTTTCATGTTTCCCTCTTTTCTGTCTCTGGACTGTTCCTTTGTTTTAGGCCTGGATCCTAATCTTAGTTGTGTCACTTACTGTCTGGTAATAAACTTCTGTAATCTTTACCTTTTTTTTTTAAATCTACAAAATGAGTTCATTTACAATGACCTTTTCTAATTATTCATGATTGCTGTCTGTTTCAAATGGCAATGTATGCTTTTTAAGTCTATATATTTTTAGGTGTTTGATTTATCTATGGTTGTGTTAAAAATGATCTAAAATGTAGTGGTGTCAAACAACATATTACGACCTCCTCCCTACCCCGTGGTTCCGTGGACAACGAGGCTCAGATGAACAGTTCTGGACTGAATTTCCTCATGCAGTTGCAAACAGATGGTAGCTAGGATTGGGGTCTGATGTTTAGACCAAGACACCAGGAGGCTGGGTTTCTTTTCTTCTCCATGGACTCTACATTCTTAGGTTAAGCTCCTTTATGGTATAGAGGTCTCAGAGGCTTGGCAGGAGGCTCTCCCAGACCAAAAGATACAGGAAGGATTTCTAAAGCCTTGAAGGTACCAAAATGTCCCTTTGCCATCCTCTGTGGAGCACGTCATGAAGATCACACAGACTGGAGGACATGAGAATTAAACCTCCTGTCACATCAGCTGCTGCATGCATAGACAGAGAGCAAAGGAATTGATGGCACCATCTTTGGAGATTATCAACCACATTTGTTCCATTTCCCCTAATTTGGGCTTCAGCCATCCATCCACCCACCCACCCATCCGTTCAGTGAACTAATACTTAAAGACTCCTATGAGCCAATCGCTATTCTGGGTGCTGGTGATATGATGCTGAAAAGATAAGTATTGTCCCTGAAACTTATAAAGATGACAGATTAGTCAGGGGGGCAGCGACAGTAACATATAAATAAGTACGCACTTTCAAACCATGATAGGCGTACTTAATCAAAACATAATATGTGTATGATAGACTGCCTTTTTCAGATTGATGATAGGTCCCAAAAGTTCTCTTGGAGAGAAAGTCTCTGAGAATAAGTGGCAATTGGTAAGGAAAGGTTGAAGAAATATCCTTCCACAAAGGGAAAGTGACATGGAAACAAATCTGTCTTTGTTCAAATGTTACAGAAGTGAGGCTCTTTCTGAATAACCTTCTTAAAATATAATTTGTGTTACTTCAAAGAAAAGAGGTAGAGAACCACCTTTCTTTACTGGCTTTTTCACTGTGATACTTAACACATCTGATGTACTATGTATTTATTTCTGGACCTATTTATTGCCTTATCCATTAAAATGTAAATTCCGTGAAAGAAGAAAAGATATATTTCTATTTGTCTACTGTTTTATCTAGAGCAGTATCTAGTAAATAATAAGCAGTCAAAATATTTATTGAATAAATGCATAGATTGTCTCTTGAATAAAATTTGTATTGTACTTTATAGGTTACAAACCACCGTTTTTTTTTTTATTTTTTGCCTAGGGAAACTGTGCTTGCCAGAGACAGTGACAGAGAGAGAGGGACAGTGCCTAGGAAGGATGGCCAGATGCAATACCTCTTCCCCATTCTCTCTTGGAATTTTGGCCATGCATACGCACATACCCGTTGTGTTTTTCAAGCTGCTACGCTCAGGACTTGAACCACAGAGACTGCCATGTGGGATTCAGCACCTTAACCTCTACTCCACCTGCTGGTCCAGGTTATAAATCACTTTTATACCCAGTATTCTATTTGCTGTGCATCCAGAGCATTGGATAATTTCAAGGAACCTTAGATATAATTTCTCATTCTGCTGCCAACTTTCTATTTGCCTCTGGATAAATCCCTGGGCAGCCTTTGTTGAATTCCTTATAACCTAGAATAAAGATGTTGACTTGTGGCTTCCTTCTAGTCTAAGGGTCCATAATTCTTTTATTTGTGTACAGTGTAATCATTAGAGAGGGACCCAAGACTTAAATTAATCGACTTCATTCACAGGAGAGAGGGTCATGGGAAGCAAGATGGAGGAGATTGTTGGAGACAATAGGGCTTACAGGGCATGTTCTATGGGAGAGCTTGTGCTTTATCCTTCATAAGAAAAGATGAATAAGTAATACAAACCAAAATAAAACCTTCTTCCTCTAGGACTTGAGTGCTAAAACCTAGCACAAAAGATTCACCAGATTGTTCTTAAGGTTGACCAGTACATGATCTTCCTGGCCTATTTAGCTCAGCTAACTATGGGGGTTAGAGATGAAAAGAATCAAGACACATAGCCTAGGAGATGAGAAAAGTCATCTCACTTCTGTTTTTTCCATTAACCAGGTAGCCATGGCAGGGGCAGCATGGCGGAGGACTACATGAGAGGCTAACACAGGAGAGAGGGTCTCTAAGAATAAGTGCCATTTGGTCAGGAAAGGTTGAAGACATACTCTTCCATGCTGGTAGAGTACGTGGGAATGTATCTGTCTTTGCTCAGATGTTACATGAGTGAGGCTCTTTCTAAATAACTTCGTTAAAATATAATTTGCATTATCTCAAATAAAAGAGGTAGAGAACCACCTTTCTTTACCGAATTTTTCACTGTGGTACTTAACACATCATGTGCTATGAATTTATTTCTGGGCCTATTTACTGTCTTTAGCTCTACACACCAGCTCTGCGGGCAGCAAGGCACTAGGACGAAGGCACGTGGAGTGTTTCTCGCAGATGTGAAGGCCTCAAACTCAGATGCCCTTTCACCCTAAACTACAAGGTCAGAGACAGCTGGTGAGTCACTCCTAGGGAATCAAGAGTCATTGTTATTTAGACCCAAGTTGAAAGCCTGGAAAATGTGAAGTCTGCTTGTTCTCAGACATAGATATGCACATATATGCTAATGACTAAGAAGGAATTAAGACATTTGCAAAACTCTCTTTGTGACTGAGACATTGAAGATTTTTTTTTTTTTTTTTTGAGAGAGAGATTTTCGCTAGAGGGTATATGTGCTTGCCAGACAAAGAGAGAGACATAAAGTAAGAAATCACCTCCTGAGAGGTTAGTCACACCACACTCCCTTCTCCTCTATTCTTTTGGGATCTTGGGCACGGGATGAACACTGTGGTTGACTACATGGAAGTCCAGAAATATAACCATTATACCGTCTGCTGGTCTGTTGAAGACCTTTCTTAACACTTAATTGTTCTATCTGAGTTCCCACAAAAGCAGACCTTGAGGCCAAGATTCAAATATAAATCATTATTTGGGATTGAATTTAGGAAATACTGGCAGAGAATCAGGGAAGTCAGACAGGAAAGGAAGAATGACAGTGTGGTACCCAAGATGCGCTATTAAGCAAGTGACCACTGGGCAACTGGAGCTTAACTTCTCTGCAAAACTCAAAGCCAGAAATAGAATGCACTTCTTAGAGCCATTCTGAAGGAAGAGGGTGCTGTGGGTTCATATTATGTATGCCTTCCTTTTAATCACTTGTTGAGGTTTTTCTCCCAGAGAGAGTGTGGTATGCACATATATGGCACTTTCAATTCACTGTGTGCATGGTTGAAGGAGTTCCGGAAGCCAGAAAGAACCTTGAGTAATGAAATACAGGTGCTGATAGTCACAGCTGTGGGAATGAACTGGCGTGGGAAGGACCAAGGTGACAGGGGCAGCACATGACAGCCTTTGCTTTATCCAGACTGGGGAGCCAAGTCACCAAAGCCAGTGATAGGTGTCACAGAATTAATTAATAAACTGGCAAAAACAGTTTTTCTTAGCTATCAGGAGGGCATGGCAGGTAGGAGAGGGAAACATTGCTGAGGTACTGAAAGGGCTGTGGGAAACTTAGCGTGGTCCCAGTTAGAATAGAGATCGACATGCTAAGTCATAAGTGGAGCAAAAAGAGCCAGCAAACATCAGGTGCCTTGTGCCTGAGCAGCGGATGGTGTCAATGTTTACTGCATTCCAGCTGTACAAACTGTGTTGCAAACTTAATGCTTCCCAAGATAGCTCCAAGTAAGGAGATTCTTATGGAAACTCAAGAACAGATCTACTAGCAGGAAGGGACTACAGCCACACCATGGCCTTCTAGATCAGGGTAACTCTAGAGACCCTGGGGTGAGGTGCTCAGATCTTTTTCAGATCTTTTTCTTAGAAATTGACATGACTAGGTGAACCACTTTCTTCACTATCATTTATTTCTCTCTTTTTTTTGTACTAATTAGCAGCCTGTGTTCAAAGAGTAATTAAATATGCCCAAATTCTCTCCAAAACACTCTAGAATCTCAGTAAGTCCCAAGTACATCAATACAAGGAAAATGATTCCCAAATATATCATTGTCAAATAGCTAAAAGCCAAGATAAAGGGACTAAGAACATGTGGGAAGCAGAGAAATATCAATAATGATTATGGCTAAGTTCTCAGAAGAAACAATGTGAGGCCAAAGATAGTAGAATGACAACTTCAAAGTTGAGCGACAGAGAAATTTTCATATCATAATTCTCTATCAAGAAAAAAGATCTCATCCAGCCATGGCAGCACAGCAGTAGCGCGATGCTCTGCTGGGTCAGAAGTCATGCAGAAGACCGAGGTTTGGTTCCCAGGGTAACCTGTGCACTGAGGTGCGTGTGTGTGCCTGTGATCCTCACTGGCTGGGAAGGCTGGTGGGAGGAGTGACATGAGATCCTGTTGATGGTGCTTGTGTTTCTTTTTATCTCTGTCTCTCTCTCTCTCATAAAAATAGAAATATGTAAGACCCCAAACTATTAAACTGTTTCTAGAAAACGCTGGGGAAACTAGGGGAGATATTGGGGTAGGGAAAAACTTCTTACATAAGACCCTCAAAGCACAGTCGATAATCCCCAAAATTGACAAGTGGGATTACATCAGACTAAGAAGTTTCTGCATGGCAAAAGACCCAGTAATTAGTGTGAATTGACAACCCTCAGAATGGGAAAATATTTTTGTAAATTATGCATCAGATAAAGGATTGATAACCAGAATACACAAGGAGCTAAAGAAGCTGATTGGAAAAAAAATGATCAACCCTATTAAAAGATGGGAGAAGGATTTGAAAAAAAACACTCTCTAAAGATGACATACGAATAGCCAAAAGGCATATGAAAAAAATGCTCAACATCCCTCATCATAAGGGAAATGCAGATCAAAACAACAGTGAGATACCATCTAACCCCAGTCAGAATGGCTAAGATTAAAAAAAACAAAAAATGATAAGTGTTGGCGTGGATGTGGTGAAAGGGGATCACTCTTACACTGCTGGTGGGAATGTAAATTGGTCCAACCACTGTGGAGAACAATTTGGAGATTCCTCAAAAATCTACAAATAGAACTACCATATGATCCAGCAACTCTAGGGAATATTATTCAGCCATTAAGAACAACAAAACCCTGACTTTTGACAGAAAGTGGAAGAATATGGAAGATTTACTGCTAAGTGAAGCAAGCTAGGCTATGAAGGAGAGACACTGTATGTCCCCACTTAATATATACCGAGTGTCCGCACTCTATATCTGAAACTGACAGGCTAAAGGATGTACAAACACAAGAGATGGGTGTGAATGCAAGATGTGGTGTGGTTGGAGGAGTGGGGCCTGGGGAAAAACATTTGGAGGAGGGATACGGAGACAGCATTGTTGAGACAGGGAGGTAGTGTTGTTATATTTTGATCAACTGGACCGGGGAGAAATGTTCACATATTGAAATGATCACTTTGTAAGCTAAAAAATGTGATTGAATGTATTAAAAAAATGTTAAAAATAAAATTAAAAAATTAAAAATAAAATAAAAAAACAAAAAAAAAAACAAAAATAGAAACATGCAAATAAACATTTAAAAATATGTTGTAAAAAGTGTAAAAAAGATAATTTTTGAATAAGCAAAAATAAGTGAATTAATCATCAGCAAAATAATGTCAAAGGACATTTATATTGGAAGTCCTAGTCAGTGCAACAAGATGAGAGAAAACAGAGATCAAAGAAATGAAACTGGGGTAAAACAAACTAAAACTCTTTTAATGACCCAATTGTGTACTTACAGAATCCAAACGACACTACCAAAGCCCTAAGACCTAATAAGTGAAAAAAGGTTTCAGAATACTAAATCAATACTGAATATAAAAACTTGGTATATATTTATTTTTGCAGCAAACATTTAGAAAAAGATATTTTAAAAATACCAGTTAAACTAATAGTAAATAAAACACAAAATATATAAAAATAAATGTTAAAAGTTGTTTGAGTCTTATATGCTGAAAACAGAAATTATTACTAAGAAAAAAACTCATTTAATTAATATATAACCATGGATGAGTGAGTCAATGTAGCTATCAATCCTCTCAAAATGAATGTATTGATTCCATGAAATTCCAATCAAAATTCCAGTCAGATTTTTATAGAAATTGATAAGCCAAATTTAAAATTTATCTTTAAAAAAATGAACAAGTTAGGAGAACTTATTTATATTTCCTGATTTTAAGACTCATTATAAAGCCATGGTAATTAATACAGTGTTTTAACATAAACATAGATAAATAAATCAATAGAACATAATAGAGCACCCATAAATAGGCCCCGTATAGAAACCTCAGAAATGACTATCAAATAATCTGTGATCAAGGTGGCAGAACAATTTAATGGAAAAAGGAAAGTGTTTTCAAAAATGAATATGGAGGGACCAGCAGTTAGCATAATGGCTATGTCACTGGATTCCCATGTAGTCGACTGCGATTCGAGTCCTGGACCCGGTGGCTTAAACTCATGCTGGGTGCGTGTGCATGCATGCCCAAGATCCCGAGAGGAGAAAAGAGGAGAAGGGATTGCAGCGTGGCCATTCCCCCTGGGGGGGGGGTGATTTCTCGTTTTCTGTCTCTGTCTTTCTGGCGAGAGCACGCGCGCTATAGCAAAAATCTCTCAAAAAAAAAAAATCTGGAAAAAATGTATATTTGTATTAAAAGTCTCAAACCATACCTCACATCATATACCTAGCCAAGATAGATTACAGTTCTAAATGTAAAAGCTAAATTTTAAAGTTCCTAAAAGAAGATACAGGGTAATATCTTTGTGCCCTTGGTGTAGGTAAATTTTCTTAGAATTAAAAAACAAATCACCATGAAAGGAAAAAAATCAACTGACAAGTTAGTTTTATAAAAATAAAAGCTTTATCTCATCAAAAGTCAGCTTTGAAAATAAAAAAACAAGCCACAGCTAAAAAGAAATAATTTATGAATACATGTCTGGCAATTACTTGTATCCTTCATATATAAAGAACTCCTATAGCTTAATAATAAAAAGACAAAAAACCTTAAACGTGATGAGTAAATGTTTTAGCCAGATACTTTGCATGAGAGGAGATATATCAACATTCAATAAGCACATGGAAAGATTTATCAAGATTAGATGCTGAAGTCGGCTTGAGAGAATGAGCAATGGCTACCAGTACACTTAAAATCCAAGACCATAATGATATTATACACCAACTGGAATGGTTAAACTGTAAAAGATTGACAATCTGAAATTTTGGAAAGAATGCAGAACACACAGAGAGCAAAATGGCACAGTCTTGTAGGCAACTGAAGACAACTTCTTACACTGTTAAATATGTATCTAGTGTATAATTACCAATGTCGTACTCTAAGTTAACCCAAAGAAAGGAGAACATGTGTCCACGAGAGATTTATATAAGAATATAAATTATAGCATTATTTATAACAACAGCAATAACAAAATAAAACTGGAAATTATCCAAATGTCTAGCAACAAAAGAATGAATAAACACAAATATCACTAATGCATACAACATGGGTGACCAAGAAAAGGTAGACAGAAGTCAAACTATACACTTGGAAAAATATAAAGTTTGGGATTGGCAGATGGCGTATGGTTACATCGTTGGACTCCCATGTAGTTGACTGCAGTTAGAATCCTGGAACCACTGAAAACTCATGCTGGGCACGTGTGCATGCATGTCCAAAATCCTGAGTGGAGAACAAAGGAGAAGGTATTGCAGCAGGACATTCCCTCTCGGGTGATTTTTCACTTTCTTTCTCTGTTTCTCTGGCATGCATGTGTACCCTATAGAAAATATCTCTTTTAAAAGAATAAAATAGTTTTAAAATGAAGTTTGAAGCCAGCAGGTGGCATAATGGCTAAGGTGCTGGACTCCCATGTAGCTGATCACAGTTTGAGTCCTGGACTTGCTATCTTGAAAATCATGCCCTGTGTGTATGTGTGTGTGTGTGTGTGTGTGTGTGTGTGTGTGTCCTAAATCCCAAGAGTAGAATGGAGGAGAAGGAATTGTGTGGCCATCCCCTTTGGGGGATTATTTCTTATTTTCCTTCTCACTGTGTCTCTCTATCTCCCAAGGAGCACATGCACCCTATGGGGGAAAAAAAAAAGAAAAAAAAAAACTAAAAAAATGAAGTTTAAGAGCAGGTAAAAGTAATTTATGGTGATATAAATAAAGAAAGTAATTGCCTCTGGAGGTGGATTGGAATTGGGTTTGACTGTAAAGTGGCATGACTGAAGTTTCTGGGAAATGTAAAGTTTCTATACCTTAATTGCAGTTATGGTACCAGAAGTGTATACATTTGTCAAAACACATCAGATCGTTTGCTTTAAGAGCCATAGTTTACTCACCATACTAATACCTCAATTATAAAAAAAGTAAAAGAAAAAGAAAAAAGAGAGGAAAAAACAAACAAGTAAACAAAGGAAAGAAAACCCAACAGTCATATTTAATGAGACTGATACAAGTATGTTAAGAAAATGTCACTTCCTTGATCATCTGAGGAGTAGACGCTATGAATATGCTTAACTTTCTAGAAGTACCTACACAAGTTTGCCAACTAGATAAGATATTGAGATCTCAAGTAGAACATGAGGCATATGCGGGTTAGTAACCAGAGCTATGACGTTTCTTTTAAAATAGGGACTATGGGGATCAGCAGGTGGCATGGTGGTTAAAGGTGCTGAACTCCCACATGGCCGACCGCGGTTCGAGTCCTAGACCTGGCAGCTTGCTTTCTCACTATCTCTCTCTCTCTCTCTCTTGCTCTGTCCCTCTCTGGACAAATTATATAAATAAATAAATAAAGTTAAATAAAAATAATTCTTTATTAAAAAAATAGACACTATGGAAAGAAAAAAGAGGCAGTGCTTTTGTGGTATGTGCAACAGTCATTTTCTTGGATTCCTCCCTTCAGGAAGCTTTCTTACAGAAAGCAACATGAGAGATGTCTGGTAGAGGGAGGCAGAGAAGGTCCAAAGCCAAATATCAGATGCCTCATCACTCAAATTTTTCAGCAGCTTGGTGGCAACTAGCTCAGTGGGGGCTACATGTGGGAGCGAGGTGGAGTCTACCATTTGGGGAGAATCACAAGAAAACATCATGAAGTCTTTACTTGTCATAAGCATAAATCTGCTATTTGTCCTTGAGCTTACCATTACAATGGAGACAAATCTGGATGCCTATTTGCTCAGTACACCGAATCTGGGCTCCACGTCCCTAAGTTGGAGCCACTGACAGTTCCGTTCTAAAGGGCTGTCTTTCAGGCTTTTGGTGTTTGCTGGGAGTCTACCCGGGTGCTGAATTTTAAGTATATCGGGCGTTAGTTGCTCATTTTCTCAAGCTGCCATTTCTGCGGTCCTTCTATGCACCTACGGGGAGGCTATTAAGAGGTACAGCCTTTGGGGGATGATCAGGTCAGAAGGTGAAGTCCTCATGACTGATATTATTGCCCTTGTGAATGCGGGCCCAGGTAACTAGCGAGCTAGCCCCTTCCACCGTGTGAGGACACAGGGAGAAGGCACTGTTTTATGAACCGGGAAGCAGGCCCTCTACAGACACTCAATCTGCCAACACTTATTTATTTATTTGTCTATTTATTTATTTATTTATAATTTTCACATGAGTTTTCCCGGAGAGAGAAAGCCACCAGATCCAGGACTCGAACAATGGTCAAGTGGAAATTCCAGCGCCTTAACCACCACACCACCAGCTGGCCCCCCAATGCCTGTTTTTCATGTCACCTAGTCTGTGGTGTTTTTGTTATAGCAGCCTGAGAAGGCTAAGACATTTTTGCATGGTCACATGTGAATTTGATGATCATATCATTTTACTGAACAAATTATGACGTTTTGGAGAACGAACAAGCATAATCAAGCAAAGGCAACAAACTAGGATTGATCTGAGCATAGCAGACACAAGGTCACCTTTCACATGAGCCCGAGATGTATGTAGGATGGATATCAATCCTCCTTATCAGACAACATTATTGAGAGTTAAGAAAGAGACATATCTTTTTCAAGAGTTTCCAATTAGTTAAGTGGCAGAGCCAGAACTTAAATGCAGATATTCTGAAGCCAAAACTGGTGATTTTTCTTGAAGAATACAAATTTATTTTAAAAAGGGTCATGGGAAATCTATATTCTTTGTTTTGTTATAATTTTGCTGTATTAAATATTGCATTGGCTAGAATTCAAACACTTTTTCATATATAGCTTTTTGGCTTAGACTTCATTGTAATTAGACTTAAGAAGCTCCATAACTATCCCTGCCCACTGGGGTACTATTAAGTGCTGTACAGCATTATGGAAATTCAAATTTCACTAGCTAAAAGTAATCTTTGCTAGTGAGTTGAAATATAACTTCTTAGCCTGATTCTTAGGACCACAATTATTAGATAAAAAAACAAACAAACAAAAAAAACAAAACAAAACAAAAAAAACACCAAAAACCTCTTAACTCTTCTCCCAGTGCTTGCAAAGAGAATAATTTTCTATTCCTTATTCTTCTTCAGGGGAAAATGTGTGAAAGATGGCCTATCTCTTTTTACTTTCTTACACTTACACTTATACTTTCTCAAACTGGTTAATGCATTTGGACAGAGCTACACCTGCTTTCCACAAGTAGGTCAATATTTTTGAGCAGGCTATCCATCTGAACAGCATGACATTTTGGCTTCCTTTGCAGCATTCACCAAAAACCTCTGAATTGGAAGTCATAGAGAGCTTGCAAAAATTATTGAATTGATACTGATTTCTCTTTGGGTTTTCATGCACATTGGTCTTGTAGGCCAGAAAGTTAGAGAGAAGGAAAGTTAAACTGATTGATACCCCAATATACCTATCAATATATTTTGTAATCAAGCCTATGATATAATTTGCCATCTTTAAGCACAGTATGGATTTTATGTTTCCTTTTTTTTTTGGGGGGGTGTTGAGGGGAGAGAGAAGAGTGTTTGCCACAGGGCATCTGCACTCACTGAAGAAACAGAGGGAGAGAAAGTGAGAGCCCTCCCACCCCCAGGGAGGATGGTCACATCGCAATCCCTTTTCTTTTATTCTCTCTGGTTTTGGACAGGTACACATGCCCAGTGTGTGACTCTCAAGATGCCAGGTTCAGGACTTGAACTTTGTTAGGCCATGTGGGAATTCAGCACCCCGACTACCACACCACCTGCTGGTCCTGGTTTGTGTTTCATCACTTTGTAGCCCCCTTTCCTAAATAGGCTATGGATGCCACTTAGATCACTGTATTGATTTCACAGTGCTGTCAAAACAAAATATAGCAAATTATTTGTCTTTGAAATATATAAATTTATTCTTTCCCATTTCTGGAGACTAGAAGTCTGAGATCCAGCTGGCAGCAGAGCCAAGCTTCCTCTGAAAGATCTGGGGGGCCGGGGCGAGTGGTTGTCTCTCCTTGCTTCTTGTTAACTTCCTTTAGTTGTTGAGAATCCATGGTACTCTTTTATGTATAGATGCACTACTTCAGTCAATGTGCCTCCATTGACACATGTTGTTGTCACATGGTCTTCTTGTAAGGACATCAATCATTGGATCAAGGTCCACTCTAATCCAACAGAACCACTTCTTACCATGATTGCAACAGCACAGACCATGCTCTTCCCATGTATAGTCATTCTCAGGTTCTGGGAATTAAGACTTGACTATATCTTCTTGGAAGGCATAATTTAACTTAGTACAACTAATATCTCTATTTATGTACCAGATCCAATCTCTTCACCTTTCCAGGAACATCACTCCAAATATTCACCCCTCTTCTTGCAACATCAGTTCTCTCCTCTTCTCTATGGGGCCTTCTTCCATAGTGTTCAACTTCTGTTTATTTTTTGTGTATTGAAACAAAACAAATAAACCAAACATTTGTGACTCCTGTATTGGTTAGGGTCTTTCAGAGAAACAATGCTAGTAGGAAGTTGGTATATAGATAGGTGGGGGTATATAGTAGGTAGGTATATGTATATTGGTATGTAGGTAGGTAGGTAAATACAGATACAGAGGTATTGAGAGAAATTTATTATAAGAAATCAGCTCATGTGATTATGAAGTTGACAGGTCCGAAGATCTTCAGGGTGACTTAGCAGACTGCAGACCTAGCAGAGCTGCTGTTTCAGGTTGTATCCAAAGACAGAAAAGAGTTTATGTCCCATTTTGAAATCAGACAGAAAGGGGGCCAGCAGTTAGCATAATGGCTATGTTGCTCAACTCCCATGTAGTGGTCCGCGGTTTGAGTCCCAGACCTGGTGGCTAAACCCACGCCGGGCGCGTGTGTGTGCGTGTGTGCCCAAGATCCCAAGAGGAGAATGGAGGAGAATGGATTGCAGCATGGTCATCCCTCCTGGGAGTTGATTTCTCGCTTTCTATCTCTCTGTCTTTCTGGGGAGCGCGTGCGCCCTATAGCAAAATCCTCTCTGAAAAAAAAAAAAAAAAAGAAAGAAAGCTGACAGAAAGAATTTATAATTAAAAAAAAAAAAAAAAAAAGAAAGAAAGCCGACAGAAAGCATTCTTTCTTATGTGGGAAGTGGTCAGTCTTTTCGTTCTATTTAATTTCATCATTGGATGAAATTCAACTACATTAGCTAGGGCAATGTATTTTATTCGGTTTACTCATTTAAATGTTAAATCCTTCCAAAACGCCTTCATGGAAACCTCCAGAATAATGCTTCACTAAATGTCTGGACACCCTGTGACCCAGTTAAACTGATTCACAAAATTAACCATCACGAAATTTCTGTTGAAACCCTTCACCATTTTTGTCTTTAACTGTACAGCAACAGTTCTCAGCCACTGGGTTGTCTACAAAGTCATGATGTACTTTTCTGTTTCTCTATGCAAAAGTGTGTCATGAGTTTTCTGATGACCCAGTGTATGACATCTTTAATCTTTCTCTCTTCATTCACGTATAAACTCACTCCACTTAGAGTTTCTTCCACAGCTATAGAATGTGTCTTTGTCAAGGACCAATGTCCACATCCAGAATCCTATGGTCAGATCTTAGTTGACTATACAGAGAATGCCATTAAAACAAAGACATTAATCTGTTTTCTTGATTGTTGTATCTCTGAGACTTCTTAAAATAATGATCAGCACATAGTAGGTTCTCAATTAATATTTGGTGATTGCACAAATAGCTCTTCCTTGGCATATCATCAGAATGTGATGCATCTGATTTTTTTCTGCTTCTTTAGTGCCTTCCCTTGGTTTACAAACCTATCTTAGTTTTCTTCCCAATTTGCAGTCTATTACTTTTCAATCTTCTTCATTGAATCTTCTTTGTTGATTTATCTTTCCAGCCTCTTAGTTTAGAGGCCTTGAGCATCATAGTTCTTGATCTTCAGATACTTTTTTTCACTCTTTAGGGGTTCTTATACATGCTACAACTTTAAATCCCATAACTCTAAATTTTGTGCTTTTAGCTCAAACATCTTTCTAGAATGCAAGAGCTCTCTACTCAGGTGTTCAATTGATCTCAAATTAAACATGTTCAAATGTGAGGTCTTGATCTTTTCTCAAAGGTTGGTGTTCCATTAATGGCCTTTTCCACTCCACTGGAAAATCCTGTCACCTCTATCTCCAGAATATATCTTGGATCTGAACACTTCTCATGATTTCTATCACTTATATTTTGGCTCATTCTCTCACTTTCTTCAGATTTTTAAGCAACTTTCACTTTTTCGTGAGAACTTTCTGCCATGATATTTCCAATTTTATTTTATTTTTTTACTCTTTGAAATGTTGAGTGATGAAAATCTTTATCCAATGTCTTGCTATATTTTTTTCTATCTGCTTAACTAATATGTATATGTTTGTGTGTATCTATGAACTTATTTTTTTATATTCTATACTACCATCAGAATGTAAGTTTTATTAAGGCTAATGCTATCTTGTTAATGACTACAGAATTTAGAAACCTGGTATAAAATACAGTAATTGATCAGTAAATTCATGTCTTTCTTTTCTTTTTAGGAAATCAAAGTGCTAGTTCATCTTTCAAGGGATCCTGTTTGTACATACACCTTTCTTCTTAAAGATGTTCAAAGGCTCTTCAACTAGAATTAACTATTTTTTTTCTAACCTCACAATAAACTTTCATTTTATGTTTTCTGAATGTCTTCTCTATCCTAAACTAACATATGTTCTCTCCCTTGATAATTTATTCCAATCAATAAAATAATTCCTTAAACTTTCAGTAAATGTTTTACAGAGAATAAATAAATTCTCATTAAAGCTCTGTAGAATGAGAATTACCATTCTTAATGTAATAAAGAAAATGATGTTCAATAGCATTAAACATCATGTAGAAGCTTTTATAGCTTGTAAATGAGACTCGGAATGAACATCATGGTCTTTGTCTCTACTTCTAGTGCTTTCTTCACCCAGTACATTCAACCACATGGGTCACAGCCTCAATCTGGATATAAATGAATAAGTCTTCTGCGTAGCCTGCCACCCAATGTTCTTTATTCTATAGGAGAGATATTGGGATACTTTATGTCTTGGGAACAAAGAGATATAAATTTAGTATTGCTAAATCAAAACCTTGCATTACTTACAAGCTTGACTTTATTATTTTCTTTAGTAACCTGTTATTATAAGAAGAGATCAAATTAAAATCAGTAAGCATGGTAATGATGGGGAGATTGGTACTGCCAGCTGTCAAATCACTCAGAAACAAAAGCAAAACTAACAGCAACAACAAAATAAACAGTGAGACAGGTGAGAAGAAAAGAAAGATCACTGTTACGAAAAGTTTATGGAAAGAATGTTAAAGAGAAAGCGAAGCCTGCCAGATTTTTCTAGTGTCTCAGGACAACCTTGCAGTAAACTACCATGTAATAAATGGCTTGAAATATTCTGGCTAATGAAGCAGAGGTATGTACAATAAACCTTTCTGAAAGAATTCCACTAAATTGTTCCTTTATAGGCACACATGATTTTCTATCCCTAGCTCTTGATTTTATCCAAACAAATCGATTCCTATGTTTATGGCTAAGAATAATGTAATTTAACTACATCTAGAATTGCATAAAGTACCTTCCACATCTGATCAAGCAGAACTGCCCCCATCCCAGAACAACCAGAAAATGTAAAACAGTGATACAACAATATTCAAGACTGAATATTAGCAATGGAGGGCGACGATCACTGAGATACAGGAAATGAATGGGTAAGGAGCTGCTTGGCTCGCATGAAGGAAAAAATGGATTCCATTTAAAAATGTGTGTTCCCAGTGAGTTCCCTGTGTAGTTATCTGTTCTACAAATGCACACTGAGTTTCTACTGCAGAGAAAACACGGCTCCAGATGCTTGTGTAAAACCAACATACAAGCTAGAAAGGCTGTGTGGCTGCGTGAGCTTTTGCATCTTGTTTGCTGTAGAAGAGTGACTAGGCTAAGGTTCTGTGTGGGCAGATATTTCCCCAGTTCTATACAGCGCTGTGTGCCCTTAGCTGCAGGGACTTCATACACTTCTTCTAATTCATGTAAGTGTCCAGTAGGATCTTACAGACATGGTTTTATTCTTTTTTTTTTTTTACATGGTTTTATTCTATTTTAAATTTTATTTTAAGTTTTGCCTGAGTGCATATGAGCTTGCTAGAGAGAGACAGAAAGACAAAGGGGGGGATGAGAAAGAACTCCCCATGTGACTGATCATACTGCAACCGTGTCTCCTCCATCTCTCCCTTATTTTGTGATTTGGGCCATGCATGTACATGTTCCTGGCATGTTTCTCAGGCTACTAGGTCCAGAACTCAAAACACACAGTCAACCAGGTAGGGTAAAGCCACCATAACTGTCATGCCTAATGGCCATCAGATGGCCCAACCTGATTCTCTCCTTCCTCAGCATGTGTTCTAGTGGAACGGACATATAATGGACATATAACGAGGAAAATTAGAAGCCATCAGTGCTATGTTAAAACAGGGTAGTGAAAAAAGTGACTAGGGGGTACCTTATTTATCTGCTTACTAATTTCTTCATATCCTTATTTTTAATTAAAGTTAAATTCTTTTGATATGTATATTGTAGAAGTCAAAGGAACAAAACAGAAACAAGAAAAAAGCAATTCTGTATCCTTTATTCCTCCATGCCAGATCTCAACTCACCAATTCTCCTTTCCATAGACAATAAGATTACCAATACCTCTTCTAGTCTTACTTAGAAATTCTAAGAATTTAAATATAAAATATTTAAAATTTAAAATATAAAACCATACAGGTATATGTTTTAAATTTTCTCCACAAACAGGATCATGCTAAAAGCAAGGTGCTGCTTCTAGCTTTCCCACGTGAAGTATGCTATAGCTCACTGCAAATCAGTATATAGAGCTGTCCCCTTCTTTTTAATAGATTTTTAATACAATGCTCGGGGGCGGAGTCAGTGTTTATTCCACCAGTTTTTTATTAATGGAAATTTGGATCGTATTCAAACTGTTGTATTAAGACAATCAAAGCAGAATTGGCTAATACCAAGTATTTCTAATTTTACACATGTGCAAATCTATCTGTTGAGTGACTTCTTGAAACTGAAGTAACTAAACAAAAATTTAAGTTTTAACTTCCTTGGCATTCTACCTATTTTCTTCCTGAAGTTGTACCAATATAAACTTCCATCAGCAATGTCCAGAGTATTTTTCTGCATCTGGGTATGATCAAACTGGCAGATCTTTGCCAACAAAGAAGGTTTCAAATTATGTTCTTGGGGCCAGCAGGTGGAGTGGTGGTTAAAGTGCTTGACTCCCGCATCACCAGCTACCATTCGAGCCTCGGACCAGGGAGTTAAAAATCACACTGGACATGCCCATAATCCCAAGAAAAGAATGGAGGAGAAGGGATTCCAGTGTGGGCATTCCCTGGTGCGCTTCCTCAATTTCCCTCTCTCTGATGAGTGCATGTGCCCTATGACAAAAATAAAACAAACAAAAAGTATATATATATATACTTTAATTTTTCAGTTTAAATATATTCACTTGTTTCATATTTTTTCATGTTATTAAATGTTTCCTATCTTCTACTTTTTTTCAAAGCTGCTTATGCACAGCTTTTATTTACTTACTTTTCCTTTTTATTATTTTTTTATTATTATTAATCTTTAGTTTGCTACAAGGCTTGTGTGCTCACCAGAAAAAGAGAAAAAGAGAGAGCAAAAGAAAGAGAGAGAGAGAGGGAAAGTGAGAAATCAGCTCCCAGGAGTGAGAACCCATTCCCCGGGGAAAGCTACATCATGCCCTGAATGACTCTCAGGCCTCCTGGTCCAGGACTCACACTGCCATATGGGATTCAGGCACCTTAACCTACAAACCACCTGCTCGTCCCTACTTTTTCTTTTTACTATTATTTTTTAAATCCAAGAGAGAAAGAGAGGTAAGAAGAGAGAGAGAGAGGAAGATGATGAGAAGCAGAGAAAAAGACATATTTAAAAAGCTCTCATTTTAT
This sequence comes from Tupaia belangeri chinensis, assembly GCF_000334495.1. Taxonomy (NCBI): domain Eukaryota; kingdom Metazoa; phylum Chordata; class Mammalia; order Scandentia; family Tupaiidae; genus Tupaia; species Tupaia belangeri. The sequence goes on along the minus strand of NW_006205418.1, from coordinate 1,181,147 downwards.
ATATATATGTATATATATATTGGAGAGGTTTTTGCTATAGAGCATATGAGCTTACCAGAAAGACAGAGAGAGACAGAGAGACAGAAAGCGAGAAATCACCCCCTGAGGGGAGATGGCCATGCCACAGTCCCTTCTCCTCCATTCTCCTCTCGGGATCTTGGGCACGCATGCACATGCGCCTGGTGTGAGTTTAAGCCACCGGGTCTGAGACTCGAACCACGGTCGACTACATGGGAGTTCAGTGACATAGCCATTGCACTAACTGCTGGTTCCTCATTATATATTGATCCTTTGTTTTCCAGCCTGCCAATTAGGTAGGACCACAGGTGCATGCCAGCAGACTTGATCTATTGAGGGTGGGATGAGAACCAAACCCGGGCCCTCCATGTGGCCCCAGCTTCTAAGTAACAGCTTCTTAGCAGCATACGTTACCATGGTAGAGCCCTTTACTCATTATTATATTAAGTTTTTGGTAATTTTTCATTTTTCGCTGAGGTTTAGGAGATCCTCTTATATTTATACTACTACTCATTAAGTCTATTATGTGATCTATAAACATATTTTTCTGGTTTATTGTGTACCCCTTAATTTGTGTCTAACATATTTTAAATTTAATTTTATTTATTATAATCTTTTTTATATTACATTGAATCACATATATCTTTACAGTGTATTACATTTTTTCCAGCACAATTACCATGTACATCACTCAAGACAAAATTACTATACACATCATCATCAAATAGCTTTTCATCATTTTTTCCAGATTATTGTTATTATATATTTTCATTATTTTTAAGCATTTAATTACTATATATGATTTGACTTATATAAAGAATTTACCCAACATGAAATGCTTCTTAGACCAGTCCAGTTGAGAATACTATACATTTTATGATCAACGGGTAATAAACCATTTTTGTGTCCCACTAATGTCATGACTCTCTATTTGTTTTTTTGCTATTCTTTTCTATAGTCTTCTCTTCTCCCCACTGCCTGATTCCATTCATTTCCTGTTTTTTTTTTTAATTTTTAAAAAATTTTTTATTTCATTTTTTTATACATTCAATTACCTTTTTTAGCTTACAAAGTGAATATTTCAATATGTGAACATTTCTCCCTAGCCCAGTTGATTAAACTATAAAATATCTTCAACAGATAATACCACATTTCTTTGTCCCATTAATGCTTTGCCTCCGTATTTTTCTTCTTTTTTAAGCAGAATGTTAAGCTTATTTATTTGTAGTTCAATTTTTAAAGTGAGTAAGGCATAAAGAAAAAACAAGTGAAGGTGGCAGGGATCAATGGTACAGAAGTTATTGATTAATGGATTGGTGACCAGCAAAGGTAGAAGGAATAGTTAGTGGCTAATGCACAGTTGGATGGGGTAATAGACTGAGTTAGAGGAAAGCGAGTAGAATGATAAACTATCCAAGTGGACAGGGGAATATCGGTGATGATAAAGATGAAAGATGACCATGAGAGTATCCCATTGGCAGAAGTGGGTGATTAGAGATGCCCACACAGAAGAATTGTGAGAAATGGGTATTGGGAAAATTTCTCAAATGGCCGTTTCTATGTCAATTGTACTGGTGGAAGGGAATGAAGTAATCGTGTCAGGGTTATGGAGAGCAAGGTAAACATACTTAGTGAATTCTTAATTACAAGGAAAAGTTGGCAAACTGTAAGAAGATAGAGTTTTGTTCTTATTTTGTTATTTTAATCCTCTCATGGTGTGGTAGTACAGCATTGCGGATTAAGGAATGCATGGAGAGTCAGAAGATAACTCTTTTGTATAAAACTCTTCCCTTCTTTATGCCTCATGTTCTCATCTATACACTTAGTTTTTCAGGCTAAATTAATTACAGTCACTTCTAGCTCTTGTATTTTATAAATTTACAGTTCCTGGGACGCATCACTACAGAGTGACACTTTTCTTGGCAGACACACAATGGGGACAGGTCTAAAACCCTGGCACACTCACTAAAGTATCAGAGGGGTTAGACCAGTTCTCCTAGTTGGCAAGGGGCCATTTTCTAAGCAATGCTGTCTCCTAGGGAGCTGTTGAAATATTGACAGCCAAGTTGGATTGAGGCCCAGAATTGAAAAGAGATCAAAAACATAGCCTTAAATAAAACTGGCTGGAAATACAACTATTAAAAAAGAAGTGTTTGGGGGGGTATAGATTCTGTAGGTTGGGACCTTATTTTAACATGTAAAACACAAACACTGGAGGCCGAGAATCCGACCTCTTTGCAGAACAGTTTTAGAAGAGGTTGAGTGAGCGTTTTGATTTGTGTAATGAGAACCGGCTGTTTAAACATGTTTAGTCTCATTAACCATGAGTAGGAAGAGATGTTTTCTCTCTTGTGGTTGACAAGACTGTGGTGAATGTTTTTGCAATAAGAACTTGGAGGTGAAAGTGGTAGAACTCTCTCCACATTAACCCATTTAATTTTCTTAAGAAGCCTTCAAAGATGAGGAAATAAAACTCTGAGAAGCTGTCTGTGTTCCCAAGTTATTGAGGCTCAGCATATTTAAATAACCTGACTAAATAAATGGCTGAAACCCTTAAAACTAGAAATCGGGCAGTAAGAATGAAAAATACAGTCTGGAGTAATGTCAGTAGAGGAGCTGGGGATGGATAGACTGATCAGTGCAATGGATCTAGAGCAAGGTCTCTCAGCCCAGCACTAATGACACTTTAGATGGGTTATTTTTTTGTTGTAGGTGATGGTCCTTGCATTACAGGCTGTTTAGCAGCATTCCTGGCTTGCTCAGTAGCACCCTTCTTGCCAGCAGTGGTAATCAAAAAGGTCTTAGACATGCCAAATGTCTCCCGGGCAAGGACAAAATCACCTCCAATCTGCAAACACTGAGCTAGAGGATAGAAGAGCTCTCACAGACATGGAATAAACAGGTTGCACTTTACTGGATCTGGAAAACGTAAGTCAGGCAGATGTCAGGCTTCAATAATAGAATCCAGTAGACAAGAATTGGTATATCAACTTAGGTTCATTTGGGAAAGATGTCATGTGTGACTCAGGCATTTGTGCTTCGGAATGCTTTGATGCGTCTGTCTGCTCATGTCTTACAAGCTGTGCAACGTTGGTCAATTAATTTAACCTCATTAATTCAGCCTTTCTTAACATGTACAATTGGGGAACCAGCAGATGGTGTAATGGGTACATCGCTGGACTCCCATGTAGTTGACTGCATTGAATCCCAGAACCACCGACTTAAAACTCATGCTAGATGCATGTGCATGCACACCCAAGACCTAGGAGGAGAATGGAGGAGGAATTGTGCCGTGGTTATCATCTCTCGGGGGTTATTTCTCACTTGTGTCTCTCTGTTTCTCTGGTGAGCACACATGCCCTATAGCAAAAATCTCTCTTAAAAAAAGGTACAATCAGAGGGACCAGCAGTTAGCGTAATGGCTATGTTGCTGGACTCCCATGTAGTTGACCGCGGTTCGAGCTCTGGACCCAGTGGCTTAAATTCACTCCAGGAGCATGTGCATGTGTGTCCAAGATCCGAGAGGAGAAGGGAGAAGGGACTGCGGTGTAGCCATACCCCATCGGAGGAGATTTCTCACTTTCTGTCTCTCTGTCTCTTTCTTTCTTACGAGTGCATGTGCCCTATAGCAAAAACCTCTACAAAAAAAAAAAAAAATAAAATAAAAAAAGAAAGAAAAAGAAAAAAAATGTACAATTGGAATAGTAACATCTAGTTTTCATAATTATTGAGAGATTTAAAACATAGAAGATAAAATGAGAAAAATCTTGGTGACCTTGAGCTTGGTGATATTTTTTTAGATATGACACTAAAATCACAATCCATAAAAGAAAGCATTGATAAGTTGGGCTTCATTAGGAATTTCTTCTCTGCTAGATACTGTGAAGAGAATGAAAAGATAAGCTACAAACTTAGAGAAAATAGCTTCAAAAGATGTATTTTATAAAGCACTGTTACCCAGAAATACAAATAAGTCTTAAAATGTAACAATAAGAAAACAGGCTGATTAAAATATAGGCTAAAGAACTTAACAGACATGTCATCAAAGAAAAATTAAGCATATAAAAAGCTTATCCGTAGCATACGATACCATGATTTGAATGTGTTTCTCAAAAAGCACATGTTGGAAATTTATATTCTAATGCAACAGGGTTAGTGCACAAGGTTAGTGAGTAGAGCCTAATGAGAGGTTATTGGGCCATGAGGACGGGATGACTGGATTAGTGCTATTATCTGAGGAATGAGTTTGTTATTGTTAGAGTAGATTTGTTGTAAAACATCTTTCTCATTCTTCTGCCTTCCACATGGGCAGACATAGCAAGAAGACCTTCATCAGATGCCAGCCCCTTGATCTTAGACTTCCCGGCCTCCAAAACTATAAACATTTTTTTCACTCATTATAAATTATAAATTATCTCGTCAGATGTTCTGTGATAGTAGCACAAAACAGACTAAAACATATGTCAGCTGGGAAATGCAAATTTAAAAAATGAGATACCACTATATATTTATTAGGTTAGCCAAACTCTAAAACACTGATAACATCACATGCTAGAGCGAACGTAGAGCAATAGGAACTCTCATTCATTGCAGGTACAAATGCAAAGTGGTACAGCTATTGTGGAAGACAGTTGGACAATTTCTTACAAAAGTAAATATGATCTTACCTGATGATACACATTGTATTCCTCAATATTTATAAAAGGAGTTGAAAGCAAAACATACAAAAACCTGAACATTGATGCTTATATCAACTTTATTTATAGGTACCAAAAATTGGGAGCAACCAAGATGCCCTTCAGTAGATAAATGGATAAAAAATGGTATATACAGACAGTGCAATGTAATTCAACACTAAAATAAATGAGTTGTCAAGTCAAAAAATGATATCGAGGAAACAAACTATATATATATATATATATATATACACACACTATATATGGACATGTATAGTGTGTGTGTGTGTATATATATATATGTATATATATATATATATATATATACATATATATATATATAAATAAATTACCAGAGGGTATGTGAGAGAGAGAGAGAGAAAGAAAGAGAAAGAGGAGAGAGAGAAAACAGTCACTAATAGAGTATAGTTGTGCTACAATCCCTTGCTTTTCATTTCTTCATCCACTCATGATTTTGAGCAGGCATGCACACATATACCCACCCTGTTCTCCAAACTGTGGTGGCTGGGATTCCAACCATGATCAGCTATGTGGAACCTAACTTTCTTAACCACTAAGAAATGGGTCTGGCCTCTTAAATACATGTTTCTAATTGAAATAAGCCAACCTCAAAAAAAGCTACGTAATTCATTATTTCAAATATATGACATTAAAACAGCAACACTTGAGAGGAACCTATCAGGAGGTACACCTCATCTGAAGAGACCTCACTGGGAGTACTCAATAAAAGAGACACCTTTCTCTCTCTTCCATTCTTTAAGTTTCCTACTGAGGCTCCCTTTTGGCTGACCTCAATCAGAGGCCAATGAGCACAGCTAACAGCTGTGTTACCCAAGAGACCAGCCTCTGATTTCGAAAGCAAAATATCTAAATAGGTCATTTAAAGTTATTTTCAGGATGACCAGGTCAGCCAAAGACTACACATAGAGAGAGATGTATCTAAGAAAAAAATGAAGTGTGGCTGGGGTGAGTTTGGGCTAATATTCTCAGTTTGTCTTCACATGCTAAATAAAAGTTTGTTACTTGCTCTACCAACTGTAAAATGTCAAGGGTAGGCAGAACTGTAGTCTTCTACATTTCAGTTGGTATCTATTACTTAATTTATAAAAGTAAATACATCTATAATAGTGGAAATCCAAATATTAGCTGATTGGGATTGTATTTTCAGATTCTGAACATCCTTAAATAACTCTGGGACCTGTGTTTGTATGGGTCTTTGGAATATTTGCAGAAATACAGTCCATTCGTTTAAAGTAAAGATAAACAAATGCTCAACAGATGCAATTCACAGAGTTAGTCTTTAATCTTATCATTGACAACATTTTGTGGTGTTCTCTGATGTACCAGTGGGACATTTTCTCTTTAATCCTCCCCCCCCCCCCCTGCCACTCTGCTGTGGGTGGAAATGTCTCTAAATCTGGATGGCAGTTCTCTGGCAGAGTGATGCTACCCCACTATCCTCGTTCATGCCAGACATCACTAATCAATCATAGCATGGCCTTACCATTCTTAAACACGGGGCCCAGCATGCAGAATGAAAGTAATTTGCAATTCCTGCCTTAAATTGTACTCACAACATGTAGTGCTCGTTTGGTCTGCTTTCTCCAACTGAGAGGATATGCACTGATGTAGCTTCCATATTTGAGAAACTAAAATTAAAAACAAAAGCAATGCTCACACCTTATTTAGTAAACATTTAATGAATACCTACTATGGGCTCTTTGCTCAGGATTATACTGTACAAATGCATAAGCTAAAGTTCCTGTGAAAATATGTGTGGACTAATAATATACTCAAGCATGAGTTTAATGCTACTTTAGCAGACGTTTGTACAAGAGGACGGACTCAATTCTATTTCAAAGTTACAAATGCCAAATATGTAGTTTTCACTTCTAAGAATACTCTTAACATGCTATCTAAATGGGCCTTGATCCCGGGGAATGATATTAAACCACTAGAGCTTTCATTTGACTTCGGAAAATTGAGTATGACTTAACATTTGAAGAGACCAAAAGACATTCTGCTTGACCCCATGAAATGACTTTTCTCTTATTCCGAAATCATAAATGCAGACAATCTGGAAAGGCTTAAAAAGGATTATTTCTTTTTATTTATTTACATGGTCATCATCATCATTATTATTGCCACATTTAATATTTATTGAATGTCGAGCAACCTTGGGCTAAGAATAGCACAGAGTAAAGGAGAAAGCTAGTGGTTTGACATACAAAATGAGTCTTCAAAATGGAAACTGTGATTTGTGTTGTGTTGGGTAGACTCAGGATGAAGACTAGGAATTGAATTCAGAACAACAGGCCACACAAACAGGTTTAGTTTCTATGGTGGATCATAATCGCTCCAGCTGAATTCCTTTTTCATTTCTTCATGCAGTACCTCTGTATTTTAAGCTGATCTCTGCTAAACAAAATGGTTATTATACACTCACACTTTGCCCAGGAACTCAGGCTAGTTTCATAAAGATAAAGCGTCTATCTATTTCTTAGAAGGAAAGATAAGAGTATAATAATCAGACAAAGAAAGTAGGGAAAAGAACAGTGACTTGGAGTATGCTTTAGTTACTTAAGTTTTACGTCTCCAAAATGTTAAAAAAGAAAAGGAGCACAAACAAAGGAAGCCCAGTTCTAACTCTCCAAGTTGGTAAATGATAGTTGGAATGTCTCTATTGATGATGTCCTATCTCAGTGACTCAGGGGAAGTGGAATGAAATGCAGAAAACCATGGGAGGAATTCTACGAGACTTTATTTTTTAATTCCAAAATCTGCCTTCATAATGCAAAATCGACATGTACATACTTCACCGAAAGCCGAATGAGATTGCACTACACGTGATGTACATCTGCTCTCTTGTCTCAGTAGAATCGATTTTCCCATTTTCCTTATTTGAAACAACTTGATTTCCAATTGGGGATTCATGCAGCTTTGGAGAAGCTGACTCCCAACTTGTCTTCAGGAATTACACGTATGTCTTTGCCATGCTATTTGCTTCAGGAATAAAGATGTGATCTAAGTTAGTGCAATCAGTGGTAAGACTCTTGCTTAGGGTTCTGGAACACAAGAATCCACGATGCCTGTAAAAATATGTGGAGCATAGATAGGAGGCCTGAACTTTTCCATAGCTGGTTTTGGTAGAAATCTGGCCTCAGGACAGAAACAGATTACAGTTCAAAGTTTTTCAGAGAATGGAAGCTGAGCTCTTGATGGCATTGTAAACCTCTCTGTCAAACTGTGCCCTAAACCTCTCAGTCCTTAGGTTCTAAAATGTAGAATGTTTTTATTTCTCTGTCAATTTAAACACAGTCTTTATTAGCGGTAATTACAATGACTCCAACCAATGTATGTTTAGATATGGCGATTCTATATATGAAGACTTTCTAACCTTCCCTACCGTGTGTTCATTATTGGGTTTCTCCATTCATTCCTCTCTCTTCCTCCAAAGACTTAAAAAAACAAACAAACAAACAAACAAAACCCTTCTTATTCTTTATGACAGAGTTCAGCTTCTTGCTTCTATATAATATAGTCCAGTCTTGCTCCTGACCTTGAGAAACGTATTCCCCTTTGCTTTCCTTATTATGTAATTATAATTCGCTAGCAGCACTTGCTTCGTTGTCTTCCAATTGGTAGTTTACAAAACTGTCTTCTCTGCAAGATTATGTCTCTGAATCTCAAATGCCTGAGACAGAATTTGCTCACAGTAAGTCCTCAACAAATGTATGTATACATTTCATTTATTCCTTCATCCCTCCTGTATCCTCAAACACTGGGACAGAATCATGGAACAATTTTGAAGGTACCTTTCTCTCTCTCTCTTTGAAAAAAATAAAAAAATTAAAGCATAAGACAACTCCAGGTCCTCCTCCTAGGATGAGAAGTAGGAGAAGGAGATGAAGCCCCATTTCTCTGAGTCTGAGACTTATGGGGTTGGTAAGAGCTTTCAGTGA